>NW_006287829.1:275474-276628 GCF_000327345.1 Myotis davidii
AGTACCAACCATTAGAATCTGCAACTCAAGGCGAGTGCAAACAGCACCAGCTGACATAGGAATTAATCAGCATACAGTGTTCTAATGAGGGTTTTGCCATTATTAAAAAAACAATTATTTCTTTTGCCATGATTTCTTAGGAAAGTCAGAAAAGAAGCTCTCCAGAAACAGGAAATCAGCATGGTCGGTCTCCACTATATAGCTTTTTGTCGATATAGGAGAAATCTGAAAATGACTAAACCTTCTATGTTATTTCAAGACATTATTTTATATATTTCGGATAATAACACTGCGATTGATATAAATCATTGATAGTTCTTTAGTGCAAAAAGCAGTGACCTTAATTTCTGCCTTTTCCTCTTCTCTGTCCATCATGAATGAAGGCTAAAATAGAAAAACAAGAAAGATTTCCCTTTATTCTGATTTCTAAATCCTTGACACCTATAACAATAGCAATCTAGGAGTCCTAAAGAAGATGTAGATTCAAATGCTCTGGCTATATAGAGGAGGATTCCAGGACAGTGCCAATATCAACTTTTAGATATATAAACTGTCCCACTCATCTGCAAAAGGAGCCACCACTCCCTGCTCTGCATTAAAAAGCTAGAATAGGAAAAAAATTAACGTACAGATTTTTTTTAGGGTGTTTGTTATTCATTGACCTCTGAATAGCTACAGGCTCTGGTTCACATATACCGGGGTGTACAAAGGTAAGTTTTAGGTTGGAATACTATGACACACACTGACCACCAGGGAGAGACACTCAATGCAGGAGCTGCCCCCTGGTGGTCAGTGCACTCCCACAGGGGGAGCCCCACTCAGCCAGAAGCCGGGCTCATGGCTGAGAGCACAGCGGTGGTGGTGGGAGCCTCTCCTGCCTCTGAGGCAGCAATAAGGAGAGCGAGCCCGGCTTCTAGCTGAGTGGTGCTCATGGCTGGTGAGTGCAGCTTTGGTGGTGGAAGCCTCTCCCGCCTCCACTGCAGGCCAGTGGTAAGGAGCTAGGGGCCCGGACTGCAAGAGCCCTAGACTGGAGAGGGATCTCTAACTGCCAGCAGGTGGACATCCCCCGAGGGGTCCCGGATTGCGAGAGGGCACAGGCTGGGCTGAGGAACCATCCTCCCTAGTGCATGAATCTTGTGCACCAGGCCTCTAGT
>NW_006287829.1:276872-289427 GCF_000327345.1 Myotis davidii
TAAGTGAATGTAAATCTGACCCAAATGAGCAGCTTTCTACATATGCAAATGATATGTAGAATTAATTCTTAAATTTAATTTTTCAAATCTACTCACAATGGTTGTAAATATCGTTGGCTAATAGAAGCTACAATTATGTTAATATAAAATATCACGGGTTCTTGTGTATTAATATTAATACATTATCTTAATGCTACAATTCTATTTCCTTTCATTGATTTCCATTTTTAATAGAGAACCTATTAAATTTGTGGAATTTAAGAAAATAGGATCTTACCAAAGTAAAATAAATTCTTGAGATGAAAATACTGCATCCTTTCTATGATAATTCCATGACTACAGGACCGAACAAGTATTTTTGGTTAAGTGTTTTAGAGCTAGTTCCTAAACATCAGAAATATATGGTAAACTTTTGCTTTGAATCTCCTTCTACATTGAGGATGTAATTGAATTACAAATGCAAATATAAGCAGCTATTTTCATTGCCTGGGTGCTGCTGAGTCAGTGATATTCATATGCACATAATATTTCCCTCCTTACCAAATATCCAAACAAAAATAGAAGCTCTCAACATTTAAACTTCATGAATTTTAATTTTTCTGTAACATCTCAACAGCCATATACATTACTGGAGTCATATACCTCTACTAGGATATTTATAACAGCGCACCTGCCATGGGGGTTATTGGTAAACTCAAATAAAACTGCTAATAAAGTTTAATTACAATGCTCAGTACAGGTGCTATCCCTAAGAAAGAATAATTGCAATTACCACAGATAAATATATATTTGCAACTACTTTGCAAAAGTGGTTATATAGTAGATAAAAATGACAATGCTTAGAATTCTTCCCTGTACTCCTTTTCAACTATTAGGTAAGAAAGCCAAAATTGTGCCCTGGCCTGTGTGCTCAATGGTTAGAGAGTCAGCCCATGCATCTAAAGGTCAGGGGTTCGATTCCTGGTCACATACCTCGGTTGCCGGTTGGGTTCCTGGCTCTGTTGGGATGTATTCAGAAGGCAAAAAAATCAGTGTGTCTTTCTCACATTGATCTCACTCTTTCTCTCTCCCCTCCCCTTTTCTTTCCACCCTCTCTAAAATCAATGGGAAAAATATCCTCAAATAAGGATGAAAAAAAAAAGCCAAAAATTTAAGTCATTCAATTCTCATAGTATATTTCTGTCTTTGAAGTCTCCATGTAAAACATAGGCTTTAGTCCTTGTGGTCTTAAGACCAGTTTTCTGGTGGCCTGGAAGGACAAGCATTAGAGTGAACCCTTCAACCTTCTTCATGGCCTGCTAGGGTATGCTAGTGGAAAGAGACATTAAAGCTACATAAGTCTGATTGGATTATTTACTATGGGATCCTGTGTAGCATAAATAGGGGTATCTATTTTAATTGGATTATGCCAGTTATATTTCTGGCTATGAATGGGAGGATTAATTTCAATAAAAGTAAATGGCTGGAAAATATTAGATGTTATTAAGAGATAGGCAGCCAATAAATATCAATCTCAGACCAATGTTTTGACCACCCAATTAAAACAAATTTCTTCTTCCCATCAGTAACTCAAAAATATAATATATATACTTAACTTCTAAAATGAAGATAAAATTTGATCTGCTATTACTTTCTACTTCTGGGTGATATGTAGACCTCTTTGTAAAATCTAGCTAATACATCCCAAGATCTGAAATTTACCATTAAAGTTAGAATGTCTAATATACTCATATGGAAAAAGCATAAGGCAAGTACGGTAAAAACTTCCATTTGGAAACACATAATGACCACAAGTTTATAACATGTATCGTATCACAGTCTGTTGGAAAGGAATAATAAGCTATTTCTATGCTGTCATTTAAATATGTTTTTTTTCTTTTTTTGGTTTTTACAATCTGGGGCTTTTGGTTATGTTTTTGAAAGAATATTCTTTGGCTACTGCATTTAATTCTTCCGGATTCTCCTTTCCTGGAAATTTTATTTTATTTTTTTTTATAACTGACTCTATCTTCATGCCACCCACTCTTACTGTTTCTTAGGCCACTTCTTGTTTGTTCAAGTTAAGGTTTAGGGACTATTTTAGGAGTCAAGCATTCACATATTGTAACAGCCTGGACTGAACTGACCCTGATAACAGAGGCGATGGAGAAACTGAATAGGTTTCTCTTCTGTTCATTTCTGGTCAATTTCCGAGGTATTCAGCTGTAAATTTTAACAAGGCATGTTGAATTTCTGTTGTTGTTTTTTTTTGTGTGTGTGTTTTTTTAAGTACTACACTTTTTTTTACCTTTGTCCGTTTCATCAGCTGTTATTTTCCTGGAATTTGCTTTTTGATCTCTACCTGGAGGACATATAAATAAGCGCCAATAATTTGCACTTGACCCAACTTGGCATTCATCGCCAAAAGAATGATCCCGCTTTGCATTGCCAAAATGATCCCACTTATCATAGATGGTGATAAGGGGTATTTGGTTATTAGACAGGGCTCCACATTATTTCATTCAATTGCTTTGACTTACAGACCCAGGTAGAAAAAGCCTCACTGGCAAAGTCGTATTTTCTTCACTCGTGGGCACTTCTGCACTGTGATGGTTTTTAACCCTAAAGAAACTTGCCAGAAGATTTAATAAGTAGCCATCAGACCCTAACAGTGTTAAATTATTCTGCCATGACTCCTAATGTGGTAGTTTAGGGAGGCCCATAACCTGTGTTATGATACATTAATCCGTGGTTGATAAGGGTGGGAAGAAATTTGCTGATGTTCTCTGCTCAGGAAGATCATCACTGCTTTCATCAAGGAATGAGGAAACAGTGGAGCAGGATAGCCTTTCAGTGTCAATAGGCTCAGTTCAAACACTGTCTCAGCACAAACAGGGAGAGAGGTTAGTTACTGCAAAACTATAAGCAACCCATAAAATGTACTCTATTAGTAAATCCCCTCGCCTAAGCCAAGATAAAAAATTCAGAAGCTTACTGCTCCCAAGTACAAAATTAAAGTTAACATAGGGATTACAGAAGAGGGAGAAGGATTATGTAGAGTGGAGTAGTAGACTAAGAAACCATGAACTTATGCCAAAGCAGGAGCATGCTGGAAAGCAATAGACGAGAGGCCTGATGCACAAAATGAGTGCAAGAGTAGGCCTTCGCAGCCACGGCTGCCTGGATCCCTCCCTTACAGCCACGGTCGGCTGCCTGGATCCTGCCGCTGCAACCCTGGCTTCATCCTGGAAGGACATCCAGAAGGATGCCCGGTCTAATTAGCACATTACACCTTTATTATTATAGATGTTATGGAAACTAAATAAGTGTTCAGTTGACCCACAGATTACCTACTAGTGAAGATTTCTGTAACCAAGACAATTAGCTAATGATGATCAAATGTGGCTCTTTTTGGACCCACAGCTTGACTATATTTCCCAGGCTTCCTTAAAGTGACCATGTCTCTCAGATCTAGCCAATAAAAGGTAACAGGAAGTTTTCTGACTCCTCCTTCCCTCTTCCCCAATAAACAAATGTCCGTATAGAGTCCTCTGTGCTCTTTCCCCTTCCTATTGAATGGCAGGGAAAACTGATAATCTAGAACAGCCGTGGGCAAACTACAGCCCGCGGGCCGGATCCAGCCCGTTTGAAATGAATAAAACTATTGAAAAGAAAAGACTGTACCCTTTTATGTAATGGTGTTTACTTTCAATTTATACTAGTTCACACAAACACTCCATCCATGCTTTTGTTCCGGCCCTCCGGTCCAGTATAAGAACCCATTGTGGCCCTCGAGTCAAAAAGTTTGCCCACCCCTGATCTAGAAAGTCATGCTGAAAGAGAGAAAACAGACCTTATCCTGGGTTTCTGAAGATGTGAAGCAGACACCCCTGCAGCTGGGCACTGCCAAAGACTCGTATGTAAGCAAGAAATGCATTTCTATTGCATAGACTCATATAAGGTCGAATCTAATTGGCACTATTGTCTAGCCTACACTAGTTAGTAAGAAGTCAGCATTAATATTTGACTGTGATATGGTAGAAAATTATTAAACTGATATCAGAGACCAGAAGGTATTCCCATGTCAGACATTGATTAAAAACACGTTGTAATACTATGATTTGGGTAGCTCAGAAGACAAAGACTTTACCATTACTGTAGTTCTAGCAGAAGAAATCAGAGCCCAGCCAGATAAAATGTGTGTGTGTGTGTGTGTGTGTATGTGTGTGTGTTGACTTAATTGCTGCATTTAGCAAGGTTTTACAAAAAGAAATGAGCTTAGGTAAGAACTAACTCAGAGCAGAGCTATAAGGGCTATAAGGGGATAAGAGTGAAGGAATTAAAAACTTTGCCAAGATGGAAAAGGTAAATTGCTTCTGGACCCCAAGGTATAGACTAAGAGTGGTACTCAACCTTCTGGCCCTTTAAATACAGTTCCTCATGTTGTGACCAACCATAAAATTATTTTCATTGCTACTTCATAACTGTAATGTTGCTATTGTTATGAGTCATAATGTAAATATCTGATATGCAGGATCGTCTTAGGCGACCCCTGTGAAAGGGTCGTTTGACCCCCAAAGGGGTCGTGACCCACAGATTGAGAACCGCTGGACTATAAAGTTTCCTACCAAGTCATATCATTTTGTATGGTCTCAAAGTCGAATGACTCCTATTAAAATTAGACAGATAAGAGAAAAAAGAATCAAAGGTAAAATTAATTCTAAGAATTCTTTCTTGGGAAGAAATTTAGTGAAAATTACTGGCATATGATACTGAATAAAAAGCAAAAAAATATCAGAAGCCTATTGAATTGTTTTTGAGGGAAACCCTGAGACTGATCTTAAAAAGCATGTGATTGTGGAAACACAGGCTGTAAAGAGTGCACAACCTGGCGCAAGTTATACTCTCTAAGGACTACTTCAAATGGGACCACATGAATTATCGACAAGATAGGTCCACCCAGACGATGAAACCAGTGACCACAGGGAACCATGGACAAGCAAGTTCCATGCAGAGAGAAAATCCAGAGTATAATGAAAGAATGTAGCCAATTTCTGGGTCACACCAATGTTTACCCAGCAGAATTGAATCGCCTCGCCTCTATGTATCAAGTTTACTTTGATTCCTTTTATACACAGGTATGTTTATTGTGTATCATCTTTCGTTGCTACACCATTATATATTGAAAGTAGGGAAGTGGCTGGTAGACATAATTTGCATTTTTATAAGTTGAAATACTATGGAAAAAAAAAACACATTCAGGAAATACAGAAAGAACATTATAATGCCAAGAAACTCGGGAATTTGGAGATGAAATCAGAAACTGATAGAGGAAGTTGAGTGCATTTTATGTGGGTGTATAGAAAGAGGGGCACAAATGGAGATTTGATGAACTGAAGTTTTCATTGTGGCAGACTGCTAAGTTCATCAAAATTCCTTCCCTTGGCACCCAGCTTAAATATACATTTCAGCTTCATTGTAGTTAGGTGGGATTCAGTTCTAAGTAATAGAAAATGTATCATTTTGCTTTTGCTATATAACAAACCACTCCCAAATTTAGTGGCTTAAAATAAACGTTTTTTTTAAGTTCATGATTTTATAAATCAGTGATTTGGACAAGACTCCAGTGGAGGATTTTTTTTGGTTTTGCTGGGCTCACTCATTTATCTGTGGATCTACTTCTGGAGGCTGTTTAGCTGTCAGCTGGGGCAGTGGAGAATTCTGAGCCATCTGTCTCATCATCTAACAGACTGTCTGGGACTTCACTCACATCTCAGTGGAAGTACGGGTTTCTGAGAGCATCAAAAGAAGGCAAGCCCCACATTTCAATAATTCTTCCTGGTTTCTGCATGTCTCCCCTGATAAAAAAATGTTTTCAACAGCCAAGTCCAAATTTAAGATTCATAGAAATATATTTAATCTCATAATGGAAGAAGCTGATCAGCCCCACTGCTAAGGGACATTCAAACAGCAATGGGGAGGTCTGTGGCCATTTTTTTCAAATAAAAATAAAATAAGTAGACCTACTATGTGCCACTTTCAGACCTACTATTTAAAATCTCTCATGCTCTTTCCATGGTATTTTTTTCTCTAGAATTAACAGACTAGAGACAACTGCTTTGGGGAATTATATCTGGCCATAGATCCCTTGCCTCTTTTCCTCTTTTCATCAGGATGATAATCTCTGCTGACCATATGAGTTTCTTGAGCAAATAAAATGCACTTGCATCTGTCCCACTTTGAGGCCTAGCCTTTAAGAGTCCTAATACCAACTTCCACTTTGACCTTCTTCAAACCCGGAACCAAGATTGTTAAGGGTTTCATTTGCCTTCGTGGGGACACCATGTGGACAGAGAGAAATTACATGCAGTTCTTCAGGTGTTTTAGCATGTGAATGTAGCCATCATAAATGTCTGGACAGCTTTGAAATAATTCACCTATCCACCTGAGCTGCTGGGCATGTGAATGAAGACCAAACTGAGACTCCAGATAATGGCAGCCATATCAGTGAGCTTAGATAAACCAGTGGGAGAATCCAGTCACTGTTGGTAAAATGTCAATATGTTTTTGTTTGTTTCTTTTCTCCAGACACTAAGTTCTGGGGTAATGCTTCATATAGTAATAGGTAATTGGAGTAACCATGGTGGTCTTGGAAGATAATTGAAGATAGAAGAACCTCTACCTACCTGTATGCCTGAATAAATTGATGATAAATGCTAGGGACCTAGAGATCCTCAAGACAGTAATGAGAGTGAGAAATAAAGTTTATCCTATTGAGACATTTTATGTGTAGTTTTGTTTTATTTTCCTGTGACCTAGTTTAATCTAAATGATAAAGCTCCTTTATCAGGGGTATGTTTCTGTTTCCAGATTCTGCTCAGCTACTGTCCATTCATTCCAATAGGCAGCTCACTTTCTAATGATTTAAGGCATCTCAAAATCTCCTACCTCTCCAAGAATTATGGGTACTAATGTTTGAGCACCTTACATCTATAATTATAAAAGCATAATGTGCTAATTTGACCGGACAGCCAAACGACCTCTCAGACGTTATTCCACGGTGGCGGGGGCCAAGGCAAAGGTGGTAGGGGCAATCAGGCAGACAGGCGGGCAGTTAGGGGTGATCAGGCAGGCAGGCGAACAGTTAGAGACAATCAGGCAGGCAGGTGAGTGGTTAGGGGTGATCAGGCAGGCAGGCAGAGTGATTAGGAGCAATCAGGCAGGCAGGCAAGTAGTTAGGGGTGATCAGGCAGGCAGGCAAGCAGTTAGGGCCAATCAGGCAGGCGGGCAGAGTGGGTAAGGGTAATCAGGCAGGCAGGTGAGCAACTAGGGGAGATCAGGCAGGCAGGTAAGCATTAGGGGCAATCAGGCAGGCAGGCAGGTGAGCGGGTAGGAGCCAGCGATCCCGGATTGCGAGAGGGTTCAGGCTGGGCTGAGGGACACCGCCCCCCACCCATGTACAAATTTCATGCACCAGGCCTCTAGTTGGAATTATAAAGAATAGTCGGGTCTGTGGCCAAAGGGGAACAAGAAGAACCATTGCAAAGTTTCCCCCTTAACTGGTACAGAGATAGAACACTTGCCCTTCTCTGTAACATCAGAATGGGACAGCAAGAGACATATTTTAAACTAACACAAGAAATATTTAAACAATTCTACACCAATAATACCAAATGGATATTCCAAGGCCTTAATTGCCATGAGAATAAAGCATGTTGGTATCACTCAGGCAATCTGTACAGGAGTGATTATTTAATCTGCATATAATTATAAAATATTCCAAAAAACACCAGGAAATGATCAGTTCTACAATGATGAGTTGATTCATAAAAATACTAATATATTATTGTATAAGTGTATACAGAAAAAAAAATTTAAAACATATGAGAATGAGGCTGAATCCCAGGGACAGTCGTGTCTTTGGAGAAAAGTCCTGGATCTCATAGGATGCTAGATAAATGAGGTACTAACAAATAGAATGAAAGATCAAATTACAAGATAGCAAAGACTGTAAACTCTTAGTAATATGAAGTAAACCAGCTTGGCAATACACAGGACATCCTCAAAAATTAATCACTATCAATTCCTTAGTTTAAAATCTTCATGAGATTGGGGATAACATATCTACCTAGAAGCTTCTAATATACACTTTGTTTTACCTTTTATATACCACTGGAAGCCCGATGCACAAAGATTTGTGCAAGAATGGGCCTTCCTTCCCCTGGCTGATGGCACCGCCTTCGCTCCAGCCTGGAGCCACCTTCCTGCCTTTGTTCCTGACTGGAGCCGCCTTTCTACCTTTGTTCCTGCCCGGAGCCGCTTTCTACCTTCCCACGCTGCCCAGATGCCCTGAGCAGCTGGGACGGTGAGGAACACCTGTATCCCACCCCTGGCCACTTGGTGCCTGTGTATGCAAATAAACCTGCCATCTTTGTTGGGTTAATTTTCATACTCACCCTTGATTGGCTGGTGGGTGTTGAGAAGGTACGGTCAATTTGCATCTTTCTATTTTATTAGTGTATGCTAGAGGACTGGTGCAAGAAATTTGTGCACGAGGGGTGGAGTCCCTTACCCCGGCCTGCAATGATGCCAGTGTTCCCCGCCCTGGTCTCTAACCAAAGGTCCCTCCCTCCGGGTGGCCAGGGTGTGGATTGCTGGGACCCCGGCCCCTCCCTCTGCATGACCAGAGGCCTCTCCCTCCATGCGGCCAGCCTCTGGCAAGAGGCCCTTCCCTCTGCATGGCCGGGGCACAGAGCACTGGGCCCCCAGCCCCTCCCTGTGCACAGCTGGGGAGTGGGACCCTGGCCTTGCGTCACCAGGGGTGACCATGAGCCCAGTGTCCCACACTTCGGCCTTTGGCCATAGGCCCCTCCGTTCATGCGGCCAGGGCATGGGATTCTGGGTCCCTGGCCCCTTCCTCTGCACGGCTGGGGTGGACCACGAGCCCAGCGTCCCATGCCCCAACCTCTAACCAGAGGCCCCTTCCTCCATGCAGACATGGTGTGGGACACTGGGCTTATATCACTGGGGCGACACCGCCACCATCTCCTCCCTCCCTGCCACCGCTATGGGCACCGCCATCTTTGTCACAGAGTGATGGTTAATTTGCATATTACTCTATTATTAGATAGGATGGTTTACTTTATCACTTAATTATCAATTTCAGTATTTAGCATCCAATGTGTGCCATGAACTAATAAAACCTGACAATTCCAAAATAACTGAAACAAAATCCTCCAAATAGAAGTAAAATTTAGTCAAAAAAAAAAAAAAGACTCGGAGTTGCAGCGGCTGGGGTGGACCATGAGCCCAGCGTCCCATGCCCTGACCTCTAACCAGAGGCCCCTTCCTCCACGCAGACATGGTGTGGGACACTGGGCTTACATCACCAGGGCAACATCACCACCATCTCCTCCCTCCCCCCCACCGCTATGGGCACCACCATCTTTGTCACAGAGTGATAGCACTGTAGTAGATATTATGCTTTGCTTCCTGAGCCTTTCTCCCTGATAAAACAGGGAAAACTGAGATAAGTTTACCCACCTATTGATGAATAAATAAATAAATGAGTAAAGAAATTCCTAGGGGAAAAGTGGGGTCCAACTACACATCCTTAATAGCTCTAGTTTTTCTTTGAGGAAGTTAAGTTTACATAATCTGAGTTGCCCGATAGGGTAGACACTAGGCCAGCCGTGGGCAAACTACGGCCCGCGGGCCAGATCCGGCCCGTTTGAAATGAATAAAACCATTGGAAAAAAAAAGACCGTACCTTTTTACAAATTATCTTAGTTCACACAAACACTCCATCCATGCTTTTGTTCTGGCCCTCCAGTCCAGTTTAAGAACCCATTGTGGCCCTGAGTCAAAAAGTTTGCCCACCCCTGCACTAGGCACACGTGGCTATTGAAAACTTGAAATATGGCCAATGCCACTGAGGAACTGATTTTTAATGTAATTAATTTAAATGTAAATTTAAATAGCCATGTGTGAATATTTCAGCTGGGCTACTAATGTTTCTGGGACAGGGGATGATCATTTACTCAACAAAACTGCATTGAGTCATTTCTTTCTTGATTGACAGGGTGCTAGCTAGCAGTGTTGAGAGAACCAAGGCATCCTCTGAAACGCAATAGAAAAGGAGATGCTGAAGGTTATCCTGCCTCATGTTCACAAATCCAGCCAAGGTTTAGAAAATTATTTGACCTATGTATTTACTATTAAGACTTTTTTCAATTCAGCCCCTGAGTTACAATTATGCTGCCCAGAATTCATTTTATTGTTAAGTGAATCTCACTAGTCTACTTGGAAGTCTTTCCTTCAGCTGTAGCCAACCCATAACTTCTTCCTTCTCTTCCTCTCCTCCTACTCTACCTCCTCCCCTCTCTTTTTTAGAAAACTCCTACTTTACACTTTAAATTCAGTTAAAAAAACATCACTTTTCAACTTTTATCACCCTTAAAATTCAGGCAGAATTCATAAATATCAATCATTTCCTCTACTTTAAAACTGCATAACTTTTATACAGAACCATACATAAGTCATCATAATTTATGATGAATTTTTTCTGCTTATTCATGTATGAGTCTCTCCTCTGCCCTATGAGGCCATGGAGCATTAACTTAGTATTTTTTAATCACTTTCTCTAAAAATAAGCAAAAACTCCTTTCTCTAGGAATTTCACTTACTATTCATTGTTTGTTGTTGTTGTTGTTATTTTTATGGGCTTTTGCTCCTTGCTTACACTCTACGTGCTAAGACATAGCATTTTAATATCTTTTCAGATGGTTTTGGAAGACTCATTAAATTTTACAAATAAATGACATTATTCACCAATGATTATGAAATCTTTACTCAAACCTAGCTTCTTCCCTAAATTTTAGAGATTTAGTTTCAACATTCTTCTGGTGAAATATATGCATGTATCTTGAAGAATCTCAAACGTAAAAAGCAAAAGGTGATCATAATGCTTGCCAATCCCTAAGGAATTCAGGACTGCTTTCTCTCCTTTCTCTCTTCTACTATATACAAGTAAGTTAACAGGATTGCCTCTGCCTCCCTATCTAGCAGCTTCAAATACACTCTTTGTTTTACCTCTTATATACCACAGTTTACTCTATCACTTAATTATTAATTTCAGTATTTAGCATCCAATATGTGCCATGAACTAATAAAACCTGAGGATTACAAAATAAATGAGGGAGACAAAATCCTCCAAATAGAGGTAAAGTTTGGTCAAATACAGAAACTAGGAGTTGTGTCTGTGGTGGTGGTGGTGGTGTGTGTGTGTGTGTGTGTGTGTGTGTGTGTGTGTGTTGATATGGGCACTGTTTGTGTGTGTGTGTGTGTTGATATGGGCACTGTAGTAGATATTGTGCTTTATTCTCTGTGAGCCTTTCTCTCTAAAATAATCGATCTGAGCTTATATCTCTGATGTTGAAAGATACATAAATGGCCATTTGATCCAATTCTCAGAAATGAGATATGAGGCTTCAGTTGGGTTGGTCTGGAAATGGCTCAGTTCTAAGTGAGAGGCACAGGAAGAGATGATTTTTCTTTCTCTGGTAATGATCGGAACTCTCTTTTAGATTCTCCTAACATCCAACTAAAAAATTCTGATTTCAAGTTCATATGTATTCATGGTTGTCTACTTTTGGATATTTTAATACATCATTTGCTTATATTAATATTGCAGAAGTAGTAAAATTGGAAAGGGGTAGAAATAGAATAATACATTTATTAAATGAGGTTTTAAAATGTTGAATATTTAGAACTGAACATCACAAAATATAATTATAAAAACTTTCCCAAATCACAGTAACTCAATGACTTATAAAAAAAGTTAATTTTTCAAATAAACTGTTTAAAAAGGAAATGTTATATCCTAGATCCCACTTAGAAACAAAATAAAAGAAGTTTACAGTGAAGAATGTTTTTTGATTTAAGCATTCTGTATGCTGTTCAAATGATAAATAGATTTTTTACAAGATGACAAATTGTCTATAGATTTTAGATAATCAATACTTTTATATCCCATCTTTGATCACAAACATTAAATGAAACAAAGTAGTGGTATAGTCAAATATTTCAAAAACAATAATTCACATGCAGCTACTTTTTAATTTTTTTATTGATAAATTCAGCATCAAATTTAAAGACAAAATTATCTTCTATGCTTCCAAGTTTCAAAACAAAATTAGGCTCATAAAATTCAGAAGGCATAAATATTTGATAATTCACAAACTCATATAGTAAAAGGTGTATTTTTGTTGATTTATTGCTGGTAGCCGTTCTGGCAGGTGTGAGGGGGTACCTCAGTGTGGTTTTAATTCACATCTCTGATGATTAGTGACATTGAGCATCTTTTCATCTATCTATTGGCCATCCATATGTCCTCTTTGGAGAAGTATCTTAAAAAGTGTCAGGTCCTCTGCCCACTTTTTAAATTGGGTGGTTTGTCTTCCTGTTGTTGAGTTCTATAAGTTCTTTATATATTTTGGATACTAACCCTTTATCAGACATATGATTACAAATATCTTTTCCCATGCAGTAGACTGCCTTTTCATTTTGTTGATGGAT
>NW_006287829.1:289440-290733 GCF_000327345.1 Myotis davidii
AGCCCTGCCAGAATGGCTACCATCAATAAGTCAATAAATAACAAGTGCTGGTGAGAATGCAGAGAAAAGGAAGCCCTGCATTGTTAGTGAAAACTGGGAATGCAGACTGGTGCAGCCACTGTGGTAAACAGTATGGTGTTTCCTCAAAAATTGAAAAATGGAACTGCCTTTTGACCCAGTGATCTCACTTCTGGGAATATAGTCTAAGAATCCTAAAACACCAATTTAAAACAAGATATGCACTCCATGTGCACAGCAGCATTATTTGTAATAGCCAAGATATGGAAACAGGCCAAATGCCTATCAGTAGATGAGTGAATGAAAAGCTGTGCTAAATTTACGCAGTGGAATACTACTTGTTCATGGACATAAAAAAAAGGAAATCTTACCTTTTGCAATAGTACGGATGGACCTAGAGATTATTATGCTAACTGAAATAGATATTCTAAGAATCCTGAAACACCAATTTAAAACAATATATGCACTCCGTGTGCAAAGCAGCATTATTTGTAATAGCTAAGATCTGGAAACAGGCCAAATGCCTATCAATAGATGAGTGAATGAGAGGCTGTGATAAAGCTATGCAATGGGATACTACTAGTACATGGACATAAAAAAGAAGGAAATCTAACCTTTTGCAGCAGTACGGATGGACCTAGAGATTATTATGCTAACTGAAATAACCAGTCAGAGAAAGACATGATTAGATTAGATTCCACATTATATGATCTTACTATATGTGGAATCTAATGAACAAAATAAAATGACAAACAAAATAGAAACAGAGGCATGGATATAAGGAACAGACTGACAGCTTTCAAGGGGAGCAGGGGAGGAAGGACTGGGTGAGAGAAGGTGAAGGGATTAGCCAAAGAACACATATGCATAACCCATAGACACCGACAACAGTGTGATGATGACCAGAGGGAAGGGGTGGCTGGGCCGGGTGGAGGTGGGTAAAAGAGTTAGGGGAACAGAGAACGGAACATCTGTAATAGTGTCAACAATAAAAATAGTTTAAAAATATCCTGATTATTTACTATTAAAAAAAGATAATTGAATTTACGGAAACTACCAAAGGCAATAATTACCCATATATTTTGTCCCATTTTTTTTCACTTCTTACTGTTTTCCTGTAAGGATTATTTGAAAATAAGATGAATATCGGCTTGTCTGCTGACAATCATGGTGGAGGTGGGTAAAAGAGTTAGGGGAGCAGAGAATGGAACATCTGTAATAGTGTCAACAGTAAAAATAGTATAAAATGTTTTTAAAAAGGTGTCTTTTTAATAT
>NW_006287829.1:291387-295478 GCF_000327345.1 Myotis davidii
ATATCTTGATAAAATACCTAAATTTCTACTAGAAACTCACATTCCTTTCTGTTACTAATTTGTGTTTTAAAGGCAAATGCTCTAAACAATAATATCAACCAAAGTGCCACTAATTGTTTGCACAGAATTCTCCATGTTATGTTTCTATATAAATAGACTAGAGGCCCAGTGCACGAGTTTGTGCACCAGTGGGGTACTTTGGCCTGGCCTGCAGGATTGGGCCGAAACCTGCTCTCCAACATCCCCCGAGGGGTCCCAGATTGCAAGAGGGTGCAAACCAGGCAGAGGGACCCCACCAGTGCACAATAGGGGCTGGGGAAGGGTGCAGGAAGATGGCCAGCAAGGGAGGGAC
This sequence comes from Myotis davidii, assembly GCF_000327345.1. Classification (NCBI taxonomy): domain Eukaryota; kingdom Metazoa; phylum Chordata; class Mammalia; order Chiroptera; family Vespertilionidae; genus Myotis; species Myotis davidii. Next base: position 291,740 of record NW_006287829.1, read on the forward strand.
CATGGAAGGGCTCCAGGGCATGTCTGGCCCATCTCGCTCAGTCCCAATTGCCCAGACCCCAGCAGAATGCTAACCTAAAGGTTGGAACATCTGGTGGTCAGTGCATGTCATAGTGAGCAGTCTCCTTAGCATATCATTAGCATGATTGTTTGAATGAATGACCAGATGACTGGACACTTAGCATATTAGGCTTTTATAATCTAATCTAATAAAAGAAACATGCAAATTGACCACACCTCCACTATGCCCACGCCACACCCACCAGCCAATCAGAGTGACTATATGCAAATTAACCCAACCAAGATGGCGGCCGGCACCCATGGAGCTGGAGCAAACAGGAGGCTAGGTTGCCCCGGTGATGGAGGAAGACAAGCTTCCCACTTGCCCTGGCCAACTGTGGCTTCCACTCAAGGCAACAAAGTTTCAATTATAGAAGATAAATAAATCCCAGATACCTGCTTCCAGCCCGCCTCCACTGGGAGCTTGGGTGGTTGGGAGCTGTGGCCAGCCTGCAAACAGCCATCAGCCCTTCACCCAGGCTGGCCAGGCACCCCAGCAGGGACCCCCAGCCTGAAGGGGCCATGACCAGCCTCCAAATAGCCATCAGCCCCTAACCCAGGCTGGACAGGCGATGTCCGACTGCAGCTTAGGCCTGCTCTCCACTGGCAAGTGGATATCCCCCGAGGGCTGCCTGGCTGCCAGAGGGATGTCTGACTGCCAGCTTAGGCCCAATCTTCCAGGGAGCAGGCCTAAGCCAGCTGTTGGACATCCCCTGAGGTGTCCCAGACTGTGAGAGGGCACAGGCTGGGCTGAGGGACACCCTGAGTGCTCAAATTTTTGTACATTGGGTCTCTAATATAGGATAAGAATCAAGAGGAGAGAGAGATAAAGGGTGGGTTCATGTTACATTTGAATTTTGGAAATGCAGACCTGAACGGGGCACAGGAGGACTTATTATTGCCACTTTGTTAATTTCTTTCTGTATGTCTTTTTAGTTTTTTGTCCTTTTTCTCTCTCACTGCCTTCCTTTGTGTTTCATTGTTGGTTTGTTTTCTGTAGTGTTATGCTTTGATTTCTTTCTCATTTATTTTATGCATCTTCTATAGATATTTTCTGTAGGATTAACATGGGATTACCATGAGGTTACATAGAAAAATCTTATAGTTATAACAATCTATTTGAACTGATAACTTAATTTCAAACACAGACAAAAACAATCTACTTTTCATTTCTCCTTCCCCATGTGTTATGTTACCTATATTATAAATTGCATCCTTTTATATTTTGTATACATTAACATAGTCTCTTACTTGTAGTTATTTTTATGCTTTTATCATTTAAATTCTATAGCTGAATTAAAAGTGATTTAGATATCACTTTTACAGTATTACAGGATTCTGTATTTGTCTGTGTTTGTTTATCTATTTACCTTTAGCAGAGAACTTGATGTTTTTGTGTGATTTTAGGTTTCTTCCTTTTGTCCTTTTGTTTTAATTTGAAAGAATCCCTTCAGCATTTCTTGTAAGGCAAGTCGAGTTGTGAGGAATTTCCTCAGTTTTTGTTTATATGAGCAAGCCTTTATTTTTCCTTCAAATTTGAAGGACAAATTTGCTGGATGTAATATTCTTGATTGGCGGTTTTGGGGGTTTTTGTTTTTGTTGTTTTGTTTTCTATCAGCACTTTGAATATATCACCCACTTCCTTCTGGCCTGTAATGTTTCTGCTGAGATAACCACTGATAACCTCTGGGAGCTTCCTTACATATAAATGTATCTCTCTTGATACTTTTAAGTTCCTCTCTGTGTCTATGAATTTGATGGTTTGGTGGTAATGTGTCCCAGTGTGGGTCTCCTTGAAATTATTCTGGTTGTGGTCCTTTGAGTTTCTTGAAACTGGATGTCTATTTTCTTCCTCAGATTTGGGAAGTTTTTAGCCATTTTTTCCCCTCAAATAAAATTTCAACTTCTCTATCTTGTCTATCTGAAGTTCCCTTAATGAATATATTGGGGTATCATCATAGTGTCTCGTGAGTCCTTTTGCCTATCTTTGCATTTCTTTTTTCCCCGCTGTAGCTTGATAATTTCAAATGACTTTAGTTCACTGGTTCACTGGTTCTTCTGCTTAATCAACCCTGTTCTTGAACCCAACTAGTGAATTTTTGAAGCCAGCTATTGTATTCTCCAGCTCCAGAATTTCTGTGTGATTCTTTTTATAGTGTCTACCTGTTGATATTTTCATTTTGTTTATTTCACTGTTCTTCTCATTTCAATTAATTATCTATCTGTGTTCTTTTGTAGTACTTTGCACTTCTTTGAAACAAATATCTTCAATCGTTTGTCAAATAATTGTAGATCTCTATTTCCTTAAGGTTAATATCTGGAGATTTATTTTTTTAATAAATGTGACCACTGGATTGGGTCACATTTCCCTGCCTCTTTCATGTGCTTTGCAATATTTCGTGGTGATTTGTGCCTTTGGAAAAACAGCTATTCTCTCCTCCTTTTCTGAGAGGCTCCGTGAAAAGGAAGACCTTCACCAATCAGCTTGGCGAGAGGTTCTTGGGGCCCCTCAAACCTTTTCGGGGATGACATTTCCTCTGGGCATATGCATGTGCTAGTAATTTCCACTTGCTCTAACGGGAGTGTGTAATCTCTTACTCCCTCTGATACCTGTTTGCAGTACTGCAGGTTTCCAGGGGCTGCTATAAGCCACACAGCTTTCCCTCATTCTCAGCCACCCTCAGGCACCCAAAGCACGTGGTCCCCCTTCACTGTTTGGAGCCCAGAAAGACAGAAACCAACCCCTCACGGAGGTTCCTGAAAAGCCAGCATGTTGCATGGTTGTTCCGCTTTTCCCCTTCTTCCCATGGCAGAAGCCACACGTTGGGCTTCTCCTCTGGATTGTGAACTGTGCCTGGTTGGGGGAGGAACTACAAGGGTTGGAATAAATGAGCCTTTCTGACTCGTTTTCTTGCTGATGTTCTGATCTTTGAGCTTTGAGCTTTCCTGGGGCACTGTGATTTCCTCCCTGGTTTCTAGAGTTCTCATAGAAACTTTACAAAACTTTGTGGATTGTATGTTGTTGCTAAGTTAGTATTTCTCGGGGGGGGGGCGGGGGGGGAGAAAGGGGGATGAAATCTGCAATTGCCTATTCTAACATCTTGCTGACATCACTCCAGGTATTTGAATTCTATTCTAAGTGAACATGTGGGAGATAGAGAGACAAAAAGATCTGTTCCACTCCCATGAGCTATTGTTTCTGAAGGAAGAGTGGCAAATTCTGTGGGATGGGTAATGGGATGGTGGCAAAGTAACAGCAGTCAGTGTAATATACTAAATTAACAAATGCTGCACTTATGACTTTGATATATTTGGATATTAATACCCATTGAGTTGAATATAACTACTGACACATTAAAATTAACAGGCAAAATCAAGACCTCTTCCAGAAACAATGTCAGTAGAGTCCTTTAGATCTCTTATAATTCCCTTTTTGAATGGCCTCACTCAGATCCTTATGGTGTTTTATATTTTTCACAATATCAAGTTTTTATTATCCTGCTGATATATTTTATTCATTACAATCATTTTAGAAAATGCCAGAGAGCCACACTTTATAAAGTTAGATCCAAGATCAGCATGAAAACTTTTCTGTTATTAATGATTCAAAAAGTTTTGTGACCCTGCCATTACTATTAAAACAGCCTCTCCAAATTGGAATGCTGATATGACCTAAAATT
>NW_006287829.1:295526-318083 GCF_000327345.1 Myotis davidii
CAGGTGAATGAGAGAAGATTAGAATAAGTTCTGTAGCTGGAGTCTTGATCTGTGGGTCAGCAATTTTTTAGCTATGTCTCATCCTTTTGACTATTCTTTGATTATCACCTTCACTTCATTTTCTTCACCCCACCTACACTCACACAAAGTTATATATAAGGGATTATATATATAGTATAATTATAGGGTCATAAGATACATTCATTTTTCCGCTTTCTCTATATTTTCATTAAAAGTTCCTTAAAGATTATATTATTAAAAAAACAAACAGTGTCTGAGAGAACCCCTTTCTATAATCCTTAACAAAATTTGACCAGGTATTTCGATATACACACCAATAGATTTGAGATGGAATTTTGTTAATTTCTTTAAATAGAGTTTTCACTCTATTTTATTTCCTTTTTATTGAATTTAGGAGGGTGACACTGGCTAAAAAAATTATAACGTTTTTGAGGTGCATAATTCTCCAAAATTCACCAGGCTGTGTTCTGACAACACAACTATACACTGGATTATGTGTTCACCATCCCAACTCCAGTCTCCATCCATCACCATTTAACCTCCCTACACAAAAGGATGCTTAAAACAGACAAGATTCTAATATGACCCCAAAGAGGCTAGTCCCTTGTTATACATGCCCTTATATAATCCCTAAGGTTATGAGTGAGACCTGTGTATGTGGTCAGATATCAATCACTTCTGTGATTATTTTATGCTATTGGCAAAGAATTGTTACAGATGTAATTAAGGTCAGGGATTTTTCAATGTAAGTTTCTTCATCAATAGATATTAAGTTATGGAGATCATCTGAGTGGGACTTAATTAGAAGGGAGAGACGCAAAGCCAGAGATGCTCTCTGGCTGGCCTTGAGCACATAAACTGCTCTGTTGTAGGAGCAGAGACTCATGAGGAAAAAACCACAAGGCAGCTTCTAGAAGCTGAGAATGGTCCTCAAATGATAGCTAAGAAGAAGGTGGGTGCTTTCCTGCAAGGAACTGTGTTCTTCTAAAAAACATGAATGGTCTTAGAAGAGGACCCTGTAGCTCAGCTGACATTTGATTCCAGCCTATGAGAGCCTGAGCAGAGGGTTCTACCTGTACTTAGACATCTGCGCATGAGACCAGCAAGAGGGTAAAGGTTGTTTTCAGTTGCTGTTTATGAAAACTTGTTGCACAAGAAAGGAAAACTATTATAATTTGTTTTAACTTAATAGATTCCACGTTCTGAGAATATGCTAAAATCTTTTGCCTATATTTTGAATATTTATCTTTTTTTTAGTTCTTCATAAATTTGTAATACTAATATTTTACCTGAATAATGTGATGCACATTACTTCTCCATTTTATTTTCATAATGGTAATTTTATAGATAATTTTAGTCATCTTGATATAATTGAACAATTGATTTTTGTGATTTGTGTTCCTTGCCTCGGTTTAAGAAAATACCCCTACAAGGCCAAAATATGGTCTCTGTGAAAGAATATCACAAGCACAATGTTTATCCACAAAACAAAGCACAAAGCAGCGTGTACCAACTGACTAAATATACATAAAGTCCAAAAAGAGGGGATACTACTCTGTGTTAAAAATCAAAATAGTGGTAGTCTTTGGAGGAATAGTGATTGGGATGGAACACAGGGGAAGGGTTTGCTATTATGCCAGTATACTCTAAGGCAGTGATGGCAAACCTTTTGAGTTCGGCGTGTCAGCATTTTGAAAAACCCTAACTTAACTCTGGTGTCGTGTCACATATAGAAAATTTTTGATATTTGCAACCATAGTAAAACAAAGACTTATATTTTTGATATTTATTTTATATATTGAAATGCCATTTAACAAAGAAAAATCAACCAAAAAAATGAGTTTGCATTTCACCTCTGACACACATGTCATAGGTTCACCATCACTGCTCTAAGGTTTAATCCAAGACTGGTTTCACAGAAGTGTTCTTTTTGCCAAAATTTACCAAGCTGTGTTCTGCATGTTTGGTTTTAATAGCAATAGATGTGCCTTCCTATTGCCATGCAGTATTCAATTGTATAACTACATCATAAAATACAGGGGTGGGCAAAAGTATCTTTACAGTTGTGAGTATGTGAAAAACAGTTTATGCTTGTATTACTATTTATTAATTATGGCTTTATTTATTGGTATTACAACTATAAACCTATTTTGCCCATCCATGCATTTATCTCATTTACTATTGATGGGTATTTAGTTTGCTGTGTTTATTAAAAACTAGAGGCTTAGCTCTAACTGGTTTTGCTCAGTGGATAGAGCGTCGGCCTGTGGACTGAGGGGTCCTAGGTTAGATTCCAGACAAGGGCATGTACCTTGGTTGTGGACACATTCCCAGTAGGGAGTGTACAGGAGGCAGCTGTATCGATGTTTCTCTCTCATCGATGTTTCTGACTCTCTATCCCTCTCCCTTCCTCTCTGTAAAAACCCTAACTGCCCTCCCCTGCCATCCTGATCACTCCTAACTGCTATCTCCTGCTGGCCCGATCACCCCTAACTGCTCTCCCCTGCCAGCCTGATCGCTCCCAACCACCTCTGCCTCGGCCCCTGCCACCATGGCTTTGTCCGGAAGGATGTCAGAAGATGTCTGGTCTAATTAGCATATTATCCTTTTATTAGTATAGATTGTGCTGTTGTAAACATTGTTTAATGCTTTTGATTAAGCTGTGAAATCATTTCCCCCTTTTGTATTACTAGTAGTTTAACTGCTGGGTCACAGGATTTGCATTTGTTTAGCTCTGAGTAATATTGGCAAAATTTTCTGAAGTAGAAATCTACACTCCAAGCAGTACACAGGCTCTTCAGATATCCCACATTTTACAAAGAGTGGACATCATTTTCATTTTAGCTATTGTAAGAAGGGGGCATAGCAGTAACCTCTGTGGTTTTCATTTACATTTCTCTGATGAAATATGAAGTTGAGTACCTTTTAATTTAACTTTGTGCATCTTATTTTGTGAAGTACCTGTTCATATCTATTGGATGCTGTATCATTGTCATGGTTGTTGATTTGTAGAAGCTCTTTATTGTACACTAGAGGCTCGATGCATGACAGTCATGCACTGGGGAGGGGGGTCCCTCAGCCCGGCCTGCACCCTCTTGCAGTCCAGGACCCCTTGGGGTCATGTCCACCTGCCGGCTTAGGCCTGGTGCCCCCGGGAATCGGACCTAAGCCGGCAGTCAGACATCCTTCTCACAGTCTGGGGCTCTCGCAGTCTGGGGCCCCTCACTCCTTACTCGCTCCTTAGCTGTGAGTCTGGCTTCTGGCTAAGTGGTGCTGCCCCTGTAGGAGCGCACTGATCACCAGGGGGCAGCTCCTGCATTGATCATCTGCCCCCTGGTGGTCAGTGTGCATCATAGTGACTGGTCGTTCTGCTGTTCAGTCAATTTGCATATTAGGGTTTTATTATATAGGATAGGAGTCTCTGTCAGATGCATTCATTGTAAGCTTCTGCCACCATGGAACTTGCCTTTTTCACTCTCTTCATGGTAACTTTTGATGTGTAGTATTTCTCACATTAGTCCAATGAGTACATATTTTTCTTTTTTGCCTTATGTTACATGGCCATCTCACTTTGGATAGTTTGGATTTTTACTGTTTAATATGAACTTTGAAACAAGCATAATAGTATTGTGTCTGAGAGCAAGGGCTCAGGGTTTTTGACCATCTGGATTTGAATCCTAAGTTCATTACTTATCAGTGGTATCACTTTGAGTTAGTTACTTAACATTTCAACATTTGAGTGTTTTTATCTTAATAAATAACCCAACATCCAACATATCTCAGACAGTAGTTGTGAAAATTAAATAAAATAATCTATGTGAAAGCCATTAGGTAATACTTGACACATAGAAAAATTGCATAAGTTTAAATGATTATGTAGAATATAAATGAATTCCATAGCTATAGAGTAATACATAAAACCTTATGGAATGAGTATGTTGTCAAAAAAGGTAAATCTGACTTTATTACTTATTTTTTAAAGCTAATATATCTTTTTTTAAATTAAACTTATTGGGGTGACATTGCTGAATAAGATCATGGTTTTTAACAGTCATGTTATATTAAAACTCATGCTTTCTTGGAGAAAATCTGAATTATGAGTGAGGAAAATAAATATATTCATCAGGGCACTTAGCTGCAGGCAGCAGAACCTGACTCTAGATAATTTAAGGAGACATGGAATTAATTAAAATAATCTTGGTGAGTTTACGTCATTGTTGCTATTGCTGAAAAACCTGGTAAAGAGCAACGCTGTTAGAAATAACAGCCAACACCACCCTGCAGAATGTGCTGGTGAGGGCTCTGCTGCCCTCAGTCCTACCTCCAAACACAGATGTGCATCTTGCTCACTGTCAGGCCTAGGAAGACAATCTTGCTGCACCTGCTGCTTCTTTTGGAGATAATCTCTTCTTCCATAGGGCCCGCTCCTTTGGATTACTTACTTCCAGGTTCCAATCCCCTCTCTTTTTCTCCTCTTTGGTGTGATGCAGTAGCTGGCATATGTGAGCTACCCTTTGGGATGCCCCCTGGGGAAGGAACTAAGAACAGCTTCTGCCCAGCAATCACTGAGGAACAGAGTCCTCACTCCACCTGAGTGGGTTTAGAATAGAATCTCCTCCAGTTCAGCCTTGAAAGGATTGCAGCTCCACTGACTCACGGAGGCAATCTTTTGAGAGATATTGAGCCAGAGGAACCAAGTCTTCAATGACCAGTTTTCTGACCTTTTCAAACTTTGAGATAATAAATGTTGTTGTTTTTTAGCCTTTAGGTTTTGAGTAGATTATCAATCCAATATTTATCAATATTTTAAATATTATTTTCTGACTATGAGGATTAGTTATTAAGATAATAAAACCCAATTTTAATCAATCCAATTAAACAACATACTCAATTAAATAAATTGATTTTTTTAGAACCTAATAATATGCTATAATTAAACTATATTGAGGGGAAAAACATCAGCATACACATTGTTGTATTAGTGGTAAGGCTTCTGTACTCATGAATATGAGCATTAATAGTTGATATAAATAAAAGATGATTCTTGGATCTTGATAATCTCTTATACCAACTAAAGAGTAAATTTATGGTAAAGGAGTCACGCATTTCTTGTTTGGTGAGAAATGTTAATAAATGTGCATTGAATAAATGGAAGACTTATTTCTCCCATAGTAAGGGTTTTAAAAGTAGAAAACAGATAAATATATTATAAAATTATGATCAAAATTATAGATCAAATAAGGTAATTTTTAAAATGAAATTTCATTTTTCCTTAATCATTCTAATTAATCCCATGGAAATCCTCCTAATCTACACAAAATAATTTAGTTATGGCAATCCATAAAGTCTTCTGTTATACATCTCGTTATTTCTTTTTAAATAAGCACATTATATTTGTATTAGTGTTTGGATAGTGCAGAATGAAGGAAGGCCCCAGCCGGCAGCTGGAAGGCCCCAATTAGCCCTGATCCCCGGCCAGGCCTAGGGACCTACCCGTGCATGAATTCCGTGCACTGGGCCTCTAGTTGCTTAATAAATACTAAAGTGTGTTTAACCTTACCTACACAAATCAGAAAACATTTCTCCAGTGCTTTTATTCTGTAGAAGAATTTAGCTGTTTCAAGTGATGGTCCTTTGTGTCTTTAAGAAAAAGGCCATTGATTAAACCATATATCCAAAAACTAAAATAAATCTTAATAAAACAATGCTTGTTGGGCTGTTATAGCTACAATTGAGTATCTTTTGCAAAATAACCATTCAAAATGCATTCTATTTAACATGATTCTAAGCCTAAACTTATTTAATGGTGAATTTCAGACATTGTCCCTGCTCTTATGATGCTGGATAGTCTATTAGGGGAGACAGATAATATACAACTGATTATGTGGAGAGAGGAATAAAGCAGGGGTCCTCAAACTATGGCCCGCAGGCCACATGCAGCCCACCAAAAACAATCATCCGGCCCACTGGGTGTTTTTGCCGCGGCTGCCTGTTGCTTAGCAGCCGACTCATCCCGGGCCCGCAGTGTGCATGTGTGGAACATGCGCCGCACTCTCCTACTCCCCTCCTTCTCTCTGTCTCTCAGCTCCTCCTCTAAGTCTCAGGTGTGATCCGACGAGTCACAAGCTTGCCTGTGCAGAGCCTGCTGCTGCCTGAGGACCGAGGTAAGAACAAGTTAGGATTTATTGAGGTCTTTTTTTTTTTTATTTTGCAGTTAGTAGGACCTTTTTTTTTTAAGTTAGGAGAGTCTTTTTTTTTTTTTTAAGTTTTGTTTTTTTTTTTTTCAAAATAAGATATTTCAAGGGCTGTGTTGTGAGGCCAGGAAGGCAGCCGTAAAGGGAGATTTACATAAAAACATTCCGAGGCCTCTTGACAAAATCCATGAAAAAACTGAGCACTTCCAGGCATTTATTGCAAAATATACAAAATACTAAATACATCAAAAAGATGTATGCATCCTTATGTTTATTGAAGCATTATTAACAATAGCCAAGATATGGAATATGGAAACGACTACCTAAGTGTACATCAATAGATGATTGGATAAAGATTATTTATCTTCATGATCTTTATATATATCAGCCATAAAAAAAGAATGAAATCTTACCATTTGCAATGACATGGAGGGATCTAGAGGGTATGATGCTAAGTGAAATAAGTCAGACAGAAAAAGACAAATACCAGGTGATTTTACTTATGTGTGGAATCTAAAAAGCAAAATAAACAAACAAAACAGAAGCAGATTCATAGATACAGAGAACAATGTGATGTTTGCCTAATAGGAAGGGGGTTGGGGGACTGGGTGAAAACGGTGAAGGGATTAAGAAGTATAAGATGACAGCTATAAAACAGTCATGGGATGTAAAGGACAGCATAGGAAATGTGGTCAATAAGATTATATTGACTAGATGTGGTGTCAGGTGGGTACTAGACTTATTGGGGCATCACTTTGTAAATTATATAAATGTCTGGCCACTATGCTGTACACTTGACACTATTACAACATTTAATATCAACTGTAATTGAAAAATAAAATAAATAAAAAAGAAACTGAGGTCTCTTAATAACCCTATGTATGAGCCCCTGTTGAAGAAGATCCTCCAGCCACAGATAAGCCTTCAGGTGACTATACCTCCAGCTGGCATCTTAGCTTCACCCTCATGATAGTCCTCCTCCCCCCATCCAGAACTAAACAGTTAAGCTTCCCCTGAATTACTGTCCTGCAGAAAGCATGTGACATAATACATAGCATGGTTGGATTAAGCCTCTAAGTTAGGGAGGTAGTTTGTTATGCAGGAATAAATAAATAATACATACAGAACAGCACATATAAAAAGAGGGGCCCTAGCCGGTTTGGCTCAGTGGATAGAGCATAGGCCTGCAGACTCAAGGTCCCAGGCTTGATTCTGGTCAAGGGCATATACCTTGGTTGTGGGCATAGCCCCAGTAGGGAGTGTGCAGGAGGCAGCTGATCAATGTTTCTCTCACATTGATGTTTCTAACTCCCTATCCCTCTCCCTTCCTCTCTGTAAAAATTCAATAAAATATTATTTAAATAAAGAAGAGGAACACTCGTATTTAGGCACTAACATAAGTACGTTTTCCTGTATATGTATGCCTGTGGATGTATGGGAAAGAAAGAAATATATGCATGTTGAATACACCACTGAAGGAGCACGCATCAGGGAAATGTGAAAAATGAGCACATCCCGTTTCTCAATCTATGTGTGATATAGATTTTCAAAGAAATAATACACACAATAAATTTCTTTGACACACACCATCATGCCAAAGACTGTTAAACATGGATTCTTGCCCACGAAAGCACAGCAGGATAAAAATTAGAGGATGTTTAACCGGGTGTCTCCAGGGCTATCCACCACTGCTGTCAACCAAAATGTTCCAAACGGTTCCTCTCAGTCTACTTGTATTAATGAATATGATGGTGTCTAAAACCATATGGGATTCTGTACTTGCCTTAATTAAAATTAATTGCCCCATGAATGATTAATGCCTAATCTGAATGTTTCATAGTTTCTATACCACTGAGATACAACACAATGGAACTCATCTACATTTTACGTTGCTCTTTCCATCCCCATTAAAAATATAATTAATTGCTGCATCTGTTTTCTTTTACTAAATATGACTAATGGCTCATTTTTAAGCATTGAATATTTTTTGCAGAAATTTACCTGAAGAGATTTCTGGCATCTCTAGTTATGGCTTGGAATCACAGTAATAACTATCTGATATTCTAAGTAACCCTAGAATGAATGGGCTTATTTGTCAATGAGAAGGCATATGTTCATTCTTCAATCAACTTTGGATGATTAAACAAATAAAATATATAAATTATTGTAAATATCTCTGTAAATGCAATCTTTTTTCAATAATGTTTTACTTTTGTGTTATAACCTTGGAAAACATAATTTCTATGGCTTCCTTGTAAAATAATAATTTTCTAAAAAATATTCATTGCCATGCTCCAGAGATTAAGCCTTCCAAACTAATAAATTTATGACAAAGTTCCCACTCTGGGAAAGGTACCCTAACAATGATCTAGCCTTACAAAGTGATGTTCAGGAATAAAGCTAAATTACATGATCCATGGTGGAGTGGGCTTTATTTCCCTTGAGAGACATGACCTCCATATCATGGAGTTATAGTGAACACTAAAGCTTACAAAATACTAATTGGTTCTAGGAGTTAATTTTTTGGCCAATTAGTGGTAAATGTCTTTTCAAATACATTTTAAGCAAATTGTATTATTTAAGTAAACTAGTCAAATACAGCACTATGGCTCATTAGTTTAGTGCTCTGAAACTCAGTAAACCAATTTAGATTACAGTTCATTTATAAGAAAGCAAATGAGTTCAAGATCTTTTGAGTCTTTATTTGGGCATGTGAATTTTGTACGTGAACTCAGCCTCATCACTCATATTTGTTAATGTGTGTCAATCTTCATGAACAAAAGGATATCAGAGAAGAGACAAAACGTAACCCATAATCATTCAAGACAAACCCACATATTATCTTTTAAAATGCTGGGTCAGTAACTTAAAAGATAATTGACACAATTTCTAGTGTATCTCCTGCTTATTTCAATTTTTATTAAGGTAATAAATAAATTATAAGCAAAGTGCTAATATACAAGAAATAATACTACATGGTTTGTAAATACAAAAATAGTTTCTTGCCCCTAAATCCTCATCATTACTGTCTGATCCTTTAGAACCATGAGCTTTTACTTCATTTAGCTAATTTGTCATAGTATTTGCCTCCATGTTTCTAAATGATTGGCTCATATTTCAAGTTTTCACAAATTTAGATATTTCTGTAATTAAAGGGTACTTTAGGTCTCCTACACTTCTCCTCCCAAAAACTCATTTCAAATTATTGCAAAAATAACCTCCCTCTTATCCTCTCAAGAATGTTACATTAAAAAAAATCTTTAGTAAAATCAATAGTCAGTGTGTATATTATTATGGTGATTCAAGTACTATATCATTCAGGGTGGCATACAGAATAGATTCTAAAGATATGCCACAAGATTCGTGTCCTTCCTTCGGTTATTCAATCACACGCTAATTTAGATACTGCTGTGACATGATTTTGCAGACAAAATTAAGATTGCTAATCAGCTGACTTTAACTAGAGAGATGATACTGGAGTATCTGAAAAGCCACATATAATTACATGAGCCCTTAAAAAAAAGAAGAAGAAGGCAGAAGACCCGCTTAAAGTGATATGGCAGGAAACTAGACTGGAGAAATGAGGCAGACTTGGAGAACAGAGACTCAAAGTGTGAGAGGGACTCCACCCACCACTATTGGCTGTCAACATGAAGAGGACTAGGAGCCAAGGTATGCAGGTGCCCTCTTAAACCTGAGAACGGACCTTGGAAAACAAAAGCCAGCAAGGAAACCAGCATCAAGGTGAATCCTGCCAACAACCCAAGTGAACCTGGAGGCGGTTCTCTCCCATATCCTCCACAGTAAGGAATCAGGCACCTAGATTTTAGCCCAGAGAGCTCCTAAACAGATGCTGAGGGCTCCATCCCTGTCCATGCACTTCCATCTACAGAACCATGAGATACTAATCGGATATTGTTATGAGTTGGTAAAGTCTGTAGTAACTTGGTATACAGCAATGGAAACCTGATACATGCATCAATAGCTATACACTATCTATACAATACAACCACTTTTCATTTGCTAACTTGTCTGAATGCAGATCACTCTGCACTTGCCATACAGCAATCACCATGGCATTTTCTTCATCGTCTTCCTGTGCTGGACCCACTGTTTCTCTGGATCCCAGAACTACTTTTTTCTTCCCCTGTGGCTAGCATCCTCCAATAGGTTCCTGAAAGAGTGCCTCAAGAGAAATTGTCTGGATACAGAATTTTAGCTTGCAAGTCATTTCTCTTCAGGATTTGGAAAAACAGTGTCCACTCTTGTTCAAAAGTTCAATTTCATTCTCATGCTAGTTCCTCTACATGAAAGTTCTCTCTTTCTCTCTCTCTCTCCTTTGTTTTCTCCAGTAGGCCATTGTTTTCATCCCTAGTATTTGAAAATTTCCTATGCTGTATCTTACTGTGTTTACTTTTCCCATTAATTGTGATTCTACTTGGTTAGACCTTTCAACATGGAAATTTATGTTTACCTAAAATGTTTTTTTTTAATTATTTCTTTTTCTACTTTTTCTACTTTTCTCCCCTCATGTTCCCTGTTCTCACTTTTTCAGTTAATGATAAATTGAATAGCTTAGTGTAATACATAAAATTATTTTAAACATTTTTCTCTATTACATATATTTATATTTTGTTGTTTTTTTTGGTGTTTTTTTTTTTGTTTTTGTTTGTTTCTGGAGAATTTTCTCAAGCGTATCTTAAAAACCCTCCTTTGCCATTTTTATTTATATCATGTTTTTAATTTCCAAGCATTCTTATTGTATGCATATTTCTAAGGTTTCTTATTTTTTGAACATTTTTTTGTTCTATGGTGGAAATTTATTCTCTCATATCTCTAAAGAGATGTTGTAATTTATAGTACTGGCTTTTTTGTTCTCTGTGATTTTCCCTTCTTATAGCAATAATTGTAGTATAATTTTCTATAGAAATAATGGAAAACATTTTAGTCTTTTTTTGCTGTTATGGTTAACCGAAACATATATTTTGAGTATTCAGAGTTGAAATGCATAAAATGTGTCCTTCGGCAGTTGTTCTTTATGTTTATAAGAAAAAGCATAGGAATTTTTATAAATTCTATTTGCACAGTTTATATATTAAAACAGGAAACATAATTGTTATAATCAACCATGCTTCATTATTGAATACTGATAGAAGAAAACTTTAATGAATAGACATCAATAAGAATAAAATCTCCCCTATGTGTAGTAACTGGGTGGTCCACACTGGTTCTCAGTTCTACACATCTGAATCTGTTTCTCCTTCATTACCCAGGTGCTTCTAGTGCTGACACCATTGGAACTGTTGGGATTATATGGACCCTGGCTCTGTAGTGTGTCACCATGCCTGGGAAGGCAGCTTGCTGAGTAGTAGTAGTAGTAGTAGCATTACTGGAAGTCACATCTATATCAAGACAGCTGGCAGTAATTCAACTCTACACAGACATTATCATGAATGGTATACCTGCAATGCCTCTAAACTTACACCAAACCCTCTTCTCTTTATTTATATCTAAGAAATACCTGCAGACCATTAAACACCACCTACAAGAGGGAAACTAGGATGAACATGAAGTCAAAGTGAAAACAGACCAGGGTCTGACCTGATTGTAATGGTGAAAACATTGCAAACATATAGGACCATGTGAACAAATTGCTGGGCCCCTCCCAACGCCTTGGCAGGAGGCTCTGCCCTTAAGATTAAGCTTTATAAGTTTCATGACAAGCCCACTCCTGCAACAAATTTGCTTTGGGTACCCATCCAGGAAACTGATTGGAAATATAGATTTTGCCCTCGAAAGCCTATGAAATAGATCAGGATTGTACATTAAATAAATCAACTTCAAGTCAAACCTGTACCTCCATCTGAAATTCACTGTGTTATGCAGCCCACATTAGAGCCAGCTGTGTTATCCAACACAGGCTGCCAGAAGTTAAGCAATGAGATAAAACTTCAGCATTAGAGAGATGCTTTAAACATGAATGTTAACCTACTCCCACTGTGCAATATATAGGGGGAACTAAAATTATAAAAATTAAATCCCCTTTTGAATTGAAGTACAATTAAATAAATAGCTCCTAAATGAAAGCCTGAATCACATTACCTCATATATAAGAATTGAACTCCAGTGAAAAGCTAAGTGCTATCTTTCTCAGGCTCTGCTAATGTCATTTAGGTTTCAAGCCCTCAGGGAGGAATTGGCTTCCTCTGGGATGTGCAACTTGGACTATCTGTCACTGAAAAGGGCACAGTTAATTCGAAAAAACCAGTGTTAGGTTAAATCAAGGCATAAACTCTCACAAACTTTACTTGTAAATAGTAGGAACAGTTAATGGTGCACATAATGTTATTGATCACTGGCCTCATATACAATCCATTTAGAAGACAAATGAATTCCTTGTTCTTGGAGCAGTTTTTCAAGGCAAAATTACATTCTCAGAACTCAATAGTTACAGTTGCCAAAATGCGAAGCAATTATTCAGTTTTATCTGGGTGTAAGAAGGTAGATGGAAAAAAAGGTAGGTTTCAGCTTCAGCAGATATCAATCAATGTATGCCAATTGCTTAAAGCCCATGATTTTAGACTTTAATTCAGTTGTGGAACTTTCTCATCCAGAGAGTTTGAAGGGCATATTATATTTACTATATCATTTGGGGACATGTGAGCTGAGTGGGACCCTACCCGTAAAAGCCAGCTTCTGTGTCAGAGGGTGATGTTCAAATTGTTGGTACACTTTTGCAAAGTTTAGAGTGTGCTATTAATTGCAGCCCAGATCCCTGGTTTTCCTACAGCTGTCATCCTTTCCCATAGTCCATTTTGCCTATGGGGTCCAGCCCTCTTGCACCCAATGCTGCGTTTTCTTTGTTAGAACGTTCTAGTGACTAGTCTCACACTCCAATGAGAATGCATTTCACTAATGTGCCACAGCGGTTATATCTGATACCTTTTGCCATAGAATGGCTTGGGTTGAAGGAAACTGCCTGCTGGGAAATGTCATTAATTATCAGAAGGACTGATTGACAAGCTTCACCCTAATAACATATACCGCTTGTAGTACACATGAAAATTAACAATTTTGTGATTTAAAAAATAAGTTCTGTGCATCAGTACCTAGAAGTGTCTATCTAGCCTTGCTTCATCCTGGGCTGAAATACTATCAAATTATGCAAGTTCTTTTTCCAAAGGAAATAAGGAGAAAATATTTTTATTGACAATGTCTCTTTCCAACTCATCCTATATAATAAAAGCCTAATATGTTAAGTGTCCGGTCCTCAGGTGACTGGTCGACTATTCAACCAATCAAAGCATAATATGCTAATGATATGCTAAGGCCACTCACCACTCGCTATGGCATGCACTGGCCACCAGAGGGTAGACGCTCCGACCTGTAGGTTAGCTTGCTGCTGGGGTCCAGCCAATTGGGACTGAGCGAGATGGACTGGACATGCCCTGGAGCCCTCCCACGATCCCTCCCCAGCCCCAATCTTGCACAGGTGGGGCTCCTTGGCCTGGCCTGTGCTCTCTTGCAATTCAGAACCCCTCGAGGGATGTCAGAGAGCTGGTTTCAGCCAGATCCCGCAAGCCACTCTCCTCAGGAGGATTCCAGACACAAGGCTCACAGCTAGGAAGTGCTTCTGGAGTGGTGCAAGCCTCTCCCATTAGGGAATGATTGAGCACGAGCCCACCACAGGTGCAGTGGGGCTGGGACAAGCAGGAGCAGCAGGTAGGAGCTGCAGGTGGCGTTGGACTGTGGATTTCAGACCAATCCTCGCAGGCCAACCAGAGTACTCCACCTGAGCACGAATTCGTGCACTGGGCGTTTAGTCACTTATAAAAGCCACCTCCCCTGTTCTGGGGAGAAGTGAGAAAGGGAACGATTTATTCTCATGAAACTCCCCACTTGGAAGGAAGTATATGGAATGTTGAAGAAACAATAGTTTTCCTGTAAATTATCTTCTTATGCCTGGTAATTTTTTCATATTTAAAAAGGCATCCAGGCTGGCCAGGATGGCTTAGTAGTTGAGCATCAATCTATGAACCCAAGAGGTCATGGTTTGATTCCCAGTCAGGGCACATATAAGGGTTGCAGGCTGGGGTCCCCAGTGGGGAGCATACAGGAGGCAGCCAATCAATGATTCTCTCTCATTGTTGATATTCTTATCTCTCTCTCCCTCTCCCCATTCCCCTTCCTCCCTGCAATCAATTTTAAAAAATGTATTTTTTGTTTGTTTGTTTTGTACAATGTAATAGTAATTTTATCATAGAATGTACAAATTACCAGATTTTTAAAATCATTTTCCTTAGGTCAATCTACTGCTCCTGAATGTATTTTTGTACTTTCCTATCTTGAGTATAATTCTACTAGTATGCCAGTGTTCTGGGATATGAGAAAGGGAAATTAAAAGGAGTTCCCATTTTTCAGAAGACAATCCCATGCTCCAGTTTTATGTATTAATGTTATGCTTGATGATGATGATGTCAGGTGTCCCCTGATATAACCATACTACCACAAAGACTTGTGAAGATTGGACACCACACAACCCTCGGTGATGTAATTCACATAGATTATTTCATATGGCACTGTCCAAGTTTGCGTATTATACAACTAGATGTAGTGATCCTTGGTCCTAGGCTTTCTGTCAGAATCTGCTTTTGCTCTTGAAACAAGTATTCATAAGGTATATTTACCTCCTTGGAAATGGGTGGGAAGTGAGTACAAAGACAATAAAACAACAACAAAAAAAGAAAAAACATACCTCAATATATTGTCCTGTCACAGTAGTGCATACGAAAAAATACAAGTAATATATTGCTTATAAAAATAAAATAGATAACAAAAACATTGTGAATAGCTGAATATAGTTGTAAAATTAAATGCAGCAGTTATGGAATTATCTAGAGAGGGAAGAAGTCCAAATAAAACACCAAAGAAGTCTGATGGTCAATGCAGTAAGAGTATGGGGCCTGCTGAAACCGGTTTGGCTCAGTGGATAGAGCATCGGCCTGCGGACTGAAAGGTCCCAGGTTCGATTCCGGTCAAGGGCATGTACCTGGGTTGTGGGCATATCCCCAGTGGGAGAAGTGCAGGAGGCAGCTGATCAATGTTTCTCTCTCATCGATGTTTCTGATTCTCTATCTCTCTCCCTTCCTCTCTGTAAAAAATCAATAAAATATATTTAAAAAAAAAAGAGTATGGGGCCGAGAGCTCCAAGGTCAGAGTAATTATTTTTAATCTTCCTAGTACGTATGTTTTAAAAGAAAGATTAAACTAAGTGATAATTAAGAACGCATGCTACATTTAGATTTTTTGATTATATTAAGTAGTGCAAACTCTTTCAATTCCTAAGTCCTAAGAATGTAACATTGATGAGTGAATGCCTTTATGGCTGTTTTTAAAATAAGCTTTCAGTAAATGTTGTTCCTGCTCACAGCAATCTTATACTGACTTATATTACTTTGTATTATTCTTATTTGTGAAAGAAGAGTCTTTGGTTTGATTTTCTTTTTTTTCTGGAAGTCACTGCAGATTTAATTTCCCTTTAAGCAATGGACTACTGGTTAAAAAAAACCATTCTCCTTCATCACACAGTTTAAAAGGATTGAGAGTTTTAAAGGGGAAAACATTCAGTTCAGATAAGAAAAGCCCCCAAGGCTCTGGGAAGGGAGCCCTAAATTTAGTAAGTGAGAGATTTAACAGGAGTCTGAGTTCTACTATTTGGCTTCCAGGGAAAATCCATTCCTTCTACATTCTCAGTTCTACCTCCTACCTTTTATTTTCAATCTTGTTTCCATTTTCCTGAGAATCCTTATCTCCTCAGAACTCTGGGCACAAGAACAGAAAACCACTTGTTGCTATTCCTCCACCTTAGCCTCTCTTCTTCAAGTTAATTCTTTATCTTCTTTTAAAAGAATATTCTAAATGCATTCTTTGAAATAGCATTACATTTCTAAGAGGGCTGTTTTTTTAAAGAATAATAGATTAAAACGCTTATTGTCCAACATCTTAAGGGGCGATTAAAATGCATATTGATGCTCTGTAGTTGACAATCACCATTAAACTCTTCAATACTTTATGATTATCCATCGAAAAACTTAGAGCAACGGGCAAAAAAAGAAAACAAGCACTTATAACATCTAAGGTCAACCAGGGAAAAAGGTTGGCAGGAACAGACGTATTGTTTTGATGACTGCAACAAACCTGAGAGGGGTTCATCTCCTCTAGTTGCTGCTGGGGGTGGAATTCATGTGATATTCCAAGAAAATGGATTTCTGACTCTTGCATGGGAGAATGAATGTGTTTTATTTGTGTGGAATCAAATCCCTGAGTTTCCAAAGCCCCATCTCTCTTCGTCCAGTCATAGAAGAAGTGTAGCTGGGGCTTCAGCAGAGCTAAAATCAGAGCCAGTGTCCAGTTTCCTTTCCCTGTTGGAGCAGAGTCCAGTCCAGCATCAGGCTAGTTTTTACTCTTGTTTCCCTCTGCAGTCCATGAATTCACTGCCTGTGGGATCATCTGGTCTACATGGCAATGGAGGAAACACAGGCAAATACACAAAAACCAGGAGCATGTGAGTAATAAGAACAACCCCAGCAATAAGAGAGAGAATTCCTTTGTTTAGGCAATTATTTCTTCCCAAATTTTGGCATGCACACAGTGCCCACACCCATTTTGGCCAACTATCTCTGTACTCAGATTTGTTTAACAGGCAAATACCTTCCCTAGTTTCCCCAAATTTACTAGGCATATGCCTATCTTTCCCTTTGTCGGATTCCTTTCCCCAGTATTTTGCATGGGATAGGCCCTATGTCCCCTGGGTAACTAAATGTACATTGTATCTTCAGACATACTTTCACACTTTTCCTTCAAAACCTTACTCTCCAGCCATATTAAATTCCCGCTCGAAACAGCAATGTTATTTTCTGCCTCCAGCCCATAGCTTGTGCTGTTCTATCTTTTCGGAATGCTCTTCATCTTCCCCATTCACCTGGCAACTCAATCTTTATATTAATTATAAATTGTGTTTCCTCTCTGAAACCTTTTTTTGATGCCACACTGCAAAGCAGATGAGTGGCTTGCACCATATGTTGCCATAGCACAGACCATACTCCCTATGGCAACACTCACCATAATTTATTCTATTCAGATTGTATATTTTCTGTCTCTCCTAATAGACTATCAGCATCATAAGGGCAGTGGCAACATCTGTAGCCCCATTCTGTGCCTCACTCAGAGTGATCAATTAGTCTTTATTTGTTTGATGAACAACAAACTGGAAGGCTTCAGGAATAGCTTCAGCATTTATATACTCCCAGGAGACTCTTGGAACTCAGAAATTTGAGATAATAAAAACTCCATGAGTTGACATCTGACTTCAACTTTTCTGTTAAGAGCTCAGCTAAGTCTGTTAACTTTGGGTTCAAATATGAAAGAAAAGAGTAATATGAAAGCCCACATGTGAAATATTACAATAGCATTCATGTTTATTTTTAAAGTAAAACAATATAATTACAAGTTTTGTGTTATTTTTTATTTTGTTGTAACGAAAAGCTATTTTTCTAATAAGAACATATTTTTGACCTCTACACTTTTACCTCTCATATATATATTTAGAATTGTATAATTATGTGAAAGTAGGAGCCCACAATAAATTCTGTTAATACATGTATAGGTTTTGTGTAGCTAATTATGTAAAGACTAGGGGCCCAGTGCACGAATTCATGCACCTTGAAAGAAACTGTGGGCCGTGAGGCTGCAGTGGGCATGGGGGTGGGTCTCGGCCCATCCTCCACATCCCCATTGGCCACTCCCACCGTGGCCCCAGTCCCCTGTCTGCCAGGAGCCCCGCTCCCGCCACTGCCACTCCTATGCACTGACAGTATTGGCCCTGCTTGCACCTGCTGACAACACAGAGCGACTGGGGCCAGCATCAGCAGCGGGTGTGAGTGGGGCTGGCATCATCAGTGGGTGCAAGCAGTGGCTGCTGCCTGTATCACGTCTTAGGAGCAGGGGGAGGGGGAGAAGTCCTCAGGGGCAATCAGGGCCTGCAGCTGCCACTCACACCCGCTGACGGCGCCAAGCATTCGGGGCTGGAAACGAGCACTGCCAGTGTGTGCGAGCAGTTGCTCTGGTGCTGGCAGCGGTGCGCACTCCAGGCAGGACTGTGGAGCGTGGGAGCAAAGAATTTTCAGTAATCACCAGAGGCTCAACCCAATAACAGTGACCAGCGCCCCACCTTGGTCTGGCACCCCCGCTCGCCTCCACCATCCCACTGCAACCGATGTTGGCCATGTTCCACGCTCTGCTGCCTGCTGCCGATGCCCCTCCCCCGATATTTCCCGCACGCCCCCTGGTGGTCAGTGCACGTCGTAGTGACCAGTTGTTCGGTTGTTCCACTGTTTGGTCTATTTGCATATTACCATTTTATTATATAGAATGTATTGTTTATAGGATGTATTGTTTGAGTGAGAGTAAATCATTGGTCTCCTTTTTGTTTTTCATCTTTTATTATCATTTCTCCAATGTTTATAAAATTCTCTAAGCAGGAAATTTTTTCTTTAGATAATCTGATATCAGTTTATTAAACAGAATAAAACTATGTTCTTTAGTCAGTAGGATATATATGGATTCTGGGGATCATTTTCATATATCTGAGAATAACAGAGTGATGCATTTTCTTTATAATGTATTCAAAATGTGTAGGTTTCTAAGATTAAAGAAAAGGTAAATAGAATCAATGCATTTTCCACAAAGTCTATATGTTCAGACCATAAAACTACAATTGTCACAAAAGTTCCTTAAGCCATTTATTAAATTTCCAACTTTCAAACATATCAAAAATTTTAAATACTACCTCAAATCAATGAACTTTATTATTGTTTTTAGATTGCTCCCCCCCGACTCCCTGTGTTATAATCATTATCCTTTTTATTTCTCTATTTGTTGGGAAAAGGTTTAAGTGTCCCTCCTTCTAACTGGGGTCTATGTCTAAAGTTTAATAAGACCAAAAGTGAAGATGCCTCATTCATCGTATTCCCCTCGGGTACTCCAATTCACAGAGCTGAAAGTTAGCTCTGATTTTTCTTTGGGGATCTTACTGCACTAATGAGCACTCAGGTGTAATACCTGGAAGAAGTTTTGCAGGTGGAAATTTTTACTTATGGTGAGAACAAGCATGCAATACCAGTGCAAAGTGATTTATTACAACTTTTTGCAATACCAGCAAAATGGTTCATACTTGCCAATTTTTGCTTTATGTGCAAAACTTTTTAAAACAGAAGTCACTGTATTCTTGGTATTAATTATGGTAGCATTTTCAAAAAGTTTAAGTTCAGAGAAAAGTTTGGGTGTTTTTGAGGACAACTGTTCTTGTAGCAACATGACAGGCTGTGCCTGCCACCACCGCCACTTGGTAACATTGTCGCGAAGGTGGGAGAGGCTCATGTCATCTCAGCTGCCCACCATCTGGTGCCCATTGGTCAGCTGAGCAGTACTCCCATTGTGGGAGTGCATTGACCACCAGGGGGCAGTTCCTTCATTGAATGTCTGCCCCCTGGTGGTTAGTACATGTCATAGCGACCAGCCGACTGGTCGTTTGGTCGATCGGTCATTCGGTCTCTTAGGTTTTTATATATATAGATTTTAAAATATCACAGAATACCACAGAATCCTATCTACTAGAGATGATGGCTCTACTTTGAAAATATAAATATGCACAAAGACTAATTATGGAAATTATTTCAAGTTATATTTACATTCACAGAAATGTGTTAATATGATATTACATGACATAGTCAGTGAATAATTTATCTTTAAAATGTATATTTTAATGAATTTTTTATGTATTTCATGTGCTTTTTAATTTCACTTTCATAAGTTTTGAATTGGACTTTGTACATCTTGTGCTTAAAATTTTTATCTTGAGAGTTGTAGTGGCCTCACTTATGTATGATAGCGTATTTCATTGTATTGTTTCTCTACAATGAAATAAATATGTATATTAAATTTATCAGTGGTACAACAAACCCAGTTTGCCATTTTAAAGATTTTATCACTCCCTCTGGGGCAGTTCATCAAGGAAATGTTATAAAGCTTCCACTTTAACCAGAGGAAAGTTTATAAAAAATAAAAACAACATTCTTTTTCTGCATTAGAAACCATTTTATCAACTGAATGATGATCAGTTTCCACTGCTTTCAGTACCTAAAAACATGGCTCTTGTAGCTCACACAAGAAGAACAATCTCTTCATAGCAAACTCCTTTGCTGGCACAAGATATTCAATGGTTTATACTCTACTCACAATAACTCTGAAGCTTCCTTGGAAAGGTTTACAAATATGAATCCACAGACTTACTGAATTAGAATCACAGTTTCAATATCACCCTCTCATAGGAAAATCACCAATGTGCTATTAGTGTATTTAGATCACAGGATAGGAAACTTTTTGGATGGTAAGATTCATAGTGGTGGTGGTGGTTTTGATGATGATAATGATGATAGCTAAAACATAATGGTGTGCCGGCTGGTATAACACAGTGGTTGAGTATCAACCCATGACCAGGAGGTTGCAGTTCAATTCCCAGTCAGGGCACATGCCCAGGTTGCTGGCTTGATCCCCGGTAGGGGGCAAGCAGGAGGCAGCCAATCAACTTTCTGTCTCAACATTGATGTTTTTATCTCTCTCCCTCTCCCTTCCTCACTGAAATCAATAAAAACATACTTTTAAAAATCATTAAAGTGTGCTCTAACACTTTATATCCTTACAATTATATAAAATGAGTCTATTCTTTACACTATTTTTAGCAGAAGAAACTGAAGCATAGACAGTTAATTAGCAAAAGGTCATAAAACTTTCCAGATCCAATACCTGCCAGTCTCTAACTCCATGAATTTCCTCATTACACACACACACACACACACACACACACACACACACACCCTCAAATAAGATCCCACGTGACTTTGTGTTTAAGGAAACATTACTGAAAACCCATATGCATTGCTCATATAACCACCTTAAATTTCCATCATGGGAAAGGGAGTAAGAACTCAGAATCTTTGCTTCAATTCAGGGAAGAAATACATTTAATTTGCAACTGTCTTATGTATAATAACCAACACAACATATTCTGCAACTCATTGGCAACAAAAGCACAATTTCACAACTTACAGTTTTCTTGCGCCTTTTGCAATTAATGCATCTTTACCCAAAACTTGCAATTTTGGGGGAATTTATATGACATATCCTATCTAATAATAGGCAAACATGGTAATTAACCTTATCTCTGACACGCTTCCCATTGGCTAATGAGGGCAATATGCAAATTAACTGCCAACCAAGATGGCTGCTGGCAGCCAGGCAGCTGAAGTGAACAGGAGGCTTGCTTGCTCCAGTGATGGAGGAAGCCAAGGTTCGCTGCCTGCCGCTGCTGGCCTCTGACCTGCACTCTAAGAAACAGTGTTGCAATTATAGAAGTTAAATAAACCCCATGCTTTCAGCCAGCCGGGCCTGAGCGGGAGTTGCAACAGTGTTTCAATTATAGAACCCAAAGAAACCCAAATCAGCAGCTGGCCAGGCACCCAAGCAGGACCCCCACCCTGATCCGGGACACCCTTTAGGGCAAACCAGCCGGCCCCCACCCGTGCACCAGGCATCTATCCTATATAGTAAAAGGGTAATATGCAAACTGACCCTAACAGCAGAAGGACTGGGAATGACTGGTCACTATGACACACACTGATCACCAGGGAGCAGTCTCTCAATGCAGGAGCTGCCTTCTTGTGGTCAGTTCGCTCTCACATGGGAGGAGCTCTGCTCAGCCATAAGCCAGGATGATGGCTGCCAGTTCAGCAGTGGTGGTGGGAGCCTCTCCTGCCTCCTCAGCAGCACTAAGGATGTATGACTGCAGCTTAGGTCTGCTCCCTGCTGGCAAATTGACATCCCCTGAGGGCTGCCGGGCTCCCAGAGGGATGTCTGATTGCCATCTTAGGCCCAATCCCCGGGGAGCGGGCCTAAGCCAGCAGGTGGTCATCCCCTGCAAGAGGGAACAGGCCAGGCTGAGGGACCCCCCCCAACAAGTGCACGAATTTTTGTGCACCGGGCCTCTAGTTAATTATATAAAAGACTGTCTTAAAATAACAAGTATGAAGCATATCAGAACTCAGTTATTAATGAGGGCTGCTTTAACAAAGTACCTCAAACCGAAAGGCTTAAAACAACAGAACTTATTCTCTCACAGTTCCAGAGGCCAGATGTCATTGAAAATGAAAGTCTTGTCAGTGTCAGTTCCTTCTGAGGGCAGGGAGGGAGTGCTGGGGTCCCACCCCAGCAGGTCCAGGAGTCCCCA
>NW_006287829.1:319161-320787 GCF_000327345.1 Myotis davidii
AGGGAGTAAAGATTATGTAGCTTAAGCATGATTGTTCATAGTTAAAGTGATTAATTACCCGCCTGGCACTTAGTTAAGAGGTTTTATTCCCTCCCTAACTTAAGGGGAAAATCCCTACCCGGGGAAACAACCTTTCTCAGAGAGGTGACCTTGGTTAAAACACATAGTGCCAAGAAGGTGAGCAAACCTATTAAGAACAGTATGCCATATATGCCAGGTCCCTTGAAACAGCAAGGATGGACCGGCTCCCAGCAAGGGAGAATCTGTTCATGACTCTCCTGAGCTTCCCATGTTGACCGGCAATCTCTGACATGCCGTGGCTTGCAGGTGCATCATTCCAATCTCTGCCTGTGTTTTCACATGCTATTCTCTGTGTGCCTCTGTGTCCAAATGTCTCTCATGTTGCATGAATACCAGTTGTACTGGGGTACTGGGTAAAGACCCATCTTAATGACCTTATCTTATCTTAATTCAATCTGCAAAGGCCCTGCTTTCCAAATTAGGTCACATTCACAGGCCTTGTAGTTTGGGAATTTAACTTTTCTTTGGGGGGTTGGAGAGACAATTCAACCCATAATGCTACTTTCAATTATAAACATATTTTCACCACAATAATATTAAACATTAATTTGACCTCATTTTCAAAATATTCATTAAAAATATTACTCTTTATAATATAGTTATTATGTGCATTGCATTTTAACTATACTAGTTCATTAAATTTTCACCGTAAGTTTAAGCATGCGGATTTAGACCAGGAAGTCTGGCTCCAGAACCTGCCCCATTGTTTTGACACAGAATTCCTTCTTTAGTCTCACACACTCCTGAATCGTTCCTCTTCTTTCTTCCTTGTCTCTCACTTTGCCACCTCAGAATTCTTCCAATTTGTCCTTCAGATCAATCTCTGTTGCCTCCATATACATTCTAGACATCCTTCATCATTGCTTAAAATTTACACAGGTGATATTCTTTTCTAATTGGCAAGATTTTAAGAAATGTAACTTAATCTAGCCTGCTGAAATACACAGGAATGGTGATGGGTGTATGGGTCACTCTTTCAAGCTCTCAATGTTAAAAGTTGGGGTCTTATATAGAAAAAAACAAAAGCAAACTATAAGTGCTAATAATTATTTTAGTAGAAATTCAGAGGTTTGGATTCAAAAGGGTTTGATAATGAACCTGTGCCCTGTTGCAAATTAGCTAGCACATTGAGTTATACTTAATTTCTTTAAAATAGGGGATATATATATATTTTAGAGGCCCAGTGCACAAAAATTTGTGCACTTGGAGGGAAGGGGGGGTCCCTCAGCCTAGCCTGTGCCCTCTTGCAGTCTGGGACCCCTCGGGAGATAACGCCCTGCTGGCTTAGGCCTGCTTCCGGGTAGCAGAGGGCAGGTCCAATCCCTAGGTGCAGCCCCTGGTCGGGCTCAGAGCAGAGCCGATTGGGGAGTTGGGGCACTGCCCCCTGTCATGCACAGAGCAGGGCAGATCGGGAGGTTGTGATGCCACCCTCAGTCATGATCAGGGTAGGGCCGATTGGGGGGTTGGGGCACCGTCCCCTGTCACACTCAAGGCAGGGTCGATGGGGAGGTTGTGGCACCACCCCCTGTACTGCACAGAGCAGGG
>NW_006287829.1:321721-325684 GCF_000327345.1 Myotis davidii
TTGCTGAGAGTTGCATCTGAGAGGCCGGCAAGTCAGGCCGGGAACGTTGGAGTTCTCCGTCACTGAAGCAAGCAAGCCTCATGTTAGTTTCAAGCTGCCTGGCTGCCGGCCTCCATCTTGGCTGGCAGTTAACTTGCATATCTCCCTGATTAGCCAATGGGAAGGGTAGCGGTCGTACACCAATTACCATGTTTCTCTTTTATTAGATACGATATATCCTTAAAATTCCCTTTTAACAAATTAGAAACCTGAGGTAGGTGAAGTTGGATAACTTGCTCCAGTTCAGATATCTAATAAACAAAATTAGTCTTGAGCCTGCATTGGACTATCCCATACTACTTTTAGTAAAATTATTTCTAAGAATTAAATGAAATAATACATTTACAAATTATCTCCCTATGATGCACCCTTTTAAAATTTTTTTCCTGCCCCCCCACACCCCCCTTAAACATGTCTAAGTGGCAATGCAAGGGCACATTCTAATTCTCAGTCTATTACATTCTCTTGCTATTTTCAGTCAGATATCAACATCATATACTCTTATCTTTGACTAATCCTTATAAATGACATCAGAACTGAATCCCAAATAACAACAAATGCATGAATTAAAAAATAGAAACGTGATAATACTGTAACATATATTTTTAAATATGCTCACATTTCCCTTTTAAATGGAACATTAATAATTAGCACTTTGTGTTAAATATAAATATTCTGTTATGTACATTTATCATGTTTATGGCTTACTGTGTTAATCAGCCTGGGTTGCTATAACAAAATGCCATATGCTAAGTGGCTTAGGAAGCAAGTCTATTTCTCACAGTTCTGGAGACTGAGAAGTCCAAGATCAAGAGCCCTCCTCCTGGCTCAGAGACAGCTGTCCTCTTGTTCCGTCTTCACATGGCCTTTCCTGGGAGCACGTGGGAAAGGAGAGACAAGGAAAAGAAAAACAGTCAGAAAAAGAGAAACACGTCTCTCCTCTTATTGCAAGCCTTACAATCCTGTGGGATTCAAGCCCTTTATGAACTCATCTAAACCTGAGTACCTCCTAAAGGCCCTATCAACAAATTGGGAGTTATGGCTTCACAATATAAATTTGTAGGGGAACACAATTCTGTCCACAAACTGATTCTTATTCGTCTTACTTAAAATAATTCATATTTAGATAATATGAGACCTTTAAAGTAGGAAAAAATATGATGCAGAATTTAAAATGTAGCGTAATGAATGAATTCTAATTTTATATAGTAAGTCTTAACTCTTTTATAATGATTATCGTTAGATTGTCTTAGCTTGCCTTTGGCTATCTGTATTTAGATTTGAGTTTTCCCATATCATTAGGTATTGTTTTTGCTACAATCACAGAAACTACAGAGGTTGCTGGCATAACCTCTTGTAATTAAATTCCCATTTATAGAAACTGTAGTGTTTGAATTAAAAGTGTTCTATTTCCATAAAACCTCGATATGCAAAATCTTATTATCCATGTTACTACTCAAATGTTAAAAAGCTCAGACTGAAAACATAGTTATATAATCCATTACCATTTAAGAAAAAGAGCTTTAATAGAAAAATAAAATGTGCTATTTACCACATTAGGATTTTGCAAGTCTTCTTGAAAAAAGCTTTTACCTTTCTGTTTTACAACCACATTAAAGCCTATTATAGAAGAACTCAATTTTTAGAACAAAACCCATTGCTGTTAAGTGAATTGTCCTGGACAAATTGTGCTTTCAAAGAAAGGCATTGTGCTTACAGGTATTGAGGAAGAAGTTTATATTCATCTCAGAAGTCTCAGGGCCTCCCTCACAGGGTGAGCTGGTTGGGTATTCTAGGCATCTCTGGGCCAGCACATACATACAGTTTCTATTCTATTTTCTATACCTGAACCTCATTCCATCAGAATTTTCAGTAAAATGGGAAATATCAAGTTAAATGCCCAAAATAAATAGATAAAACATTCTTTAAATTGTTTGTTTGTTTTTGGTATGGTTAGCAGCCAAAGGACATGCTGTTCTTTTTATATATAAAGATGTAATTTACTTATAATTGCCTATTAACAAGACTTACTTTTTTATGATTTGATTTATGTATGTGGGAGTGATGACATTATTTGGATCAATCTATATTCTTCCATGCGTCGGGGAGAGAGGAAAGAAAGAGAGATAGAGAAAGGGAGGAAGAGAGGGAGGCTGAAGTGGGAGAAAGAGACAGGGAGAGAGAGATTGAGAGAGAAAGTTTATTTGCTAAATACCATTTTAGGTTCTGAGAATGTCAAGATGGACAGCTCTTGTTTTCTAGAAACCCACCAAGACAGAGACATTGCACCAGAAACTACTAAACTGTTGGCTTTCTATGGGTTTGTTGATACCATGAGAATAATATAATGTGCTTCAGCAGCGCAGAGCAGGGACTGATACATTCTCTCATGGAATAAGAAAAGAAAATCAGGCATCGCTTCTTAGGGAAGGTGGCTCTGTAGTAAAGAATTAACTTTACCCAAAGAGGGGTCTGGGAGACAGCCTCTAAAGCCTTGGAATTTCCCAAGGCATATTAATGGTGAGCTACTGCACCACACTTGATAGTTGATGCTAATGAGATGAGTCAGGTTGGGAGGTAACTATGCCAGAAAGACCAACCAGGTGAACAAGTAACTGCATGGGCAATGATTCTATCAATTTTGCCTATATAATGAAGCTCCAATAAAAACTAAGGGCAACTAAGTTCAAGTGAGCTTCCTGGTTGGCAGTCCCCTATATATATCATCATACACCACAGATAACAGAAGGGTAATGCATTACTGAGAAAATGTGAGTTCTTTTATTAAAATATTTTTAAATATATTTTTAATGGTTTCAGAGAGGAAGTGAGAGGTAGAGAGAGATGGAAACATCAATGATGAGAGAGAATCAGTGACTGGCTGCCTCCTGCACACCCCACACTGGAGATCAAGCCTGCAACCTGGGCCACACCCTTACCGGGAATTGAACTGTGAACTCCTGGTTCATATGTCAGCGCTCAACCACTGAGCCATGCTGGGCTGAGATTTTCTTTTAAACTCTCCCAGACTGCCAGACTGCACCCTATGTGTCTTTTCTTTGGATGATTAAAATTTTCATCCTGTATTCATAAATATAACACTATAAAACACTTTTTCTGAGTTCCAGGAATTGTTCTATTAAACATGAGAGTGAGCGACTGTGGAAATTGTTGATCTGTAATCAGCTGGTCTGAAGTAGGGTAGCCTTGGAGAACCCCAGACTTGTAGATGGTGTCTAAAGCACAGGCAGTCTATAGGGACTATTCCCGCAGACAATTGTTTAAGTAACTGATTTCCATGGCATTTAAATTTGAGTGAATGAATTTATAGACCTCATAGCTAGATAGATACTCTCATGGAGAATGTGGAATCCTCATAATCCTCATAGTTTACTCTAAGCTTAACACAGCTAACATCTTGGTTGTTGGAAGGACAATTTACTCAGAGTAGGGCAATCTGTTTCACATTCACATGTTTTTTTCCTGCTCAGTCACATATTAGAATTTCATCTGCATCATATAAAAAACTAAAGTGAGAAAATGGATGCATAGTAAATAAAAACTTTAAAATAGTTTCAGTGAAAACTATCTGAGGCCCTGGAACAGAAAATAATTGGCCAGGAGCCATTATGGGCAGAGGAATTATCATCCTATCTAATAAAAGAGAAACATGGTAATTAGTGAACCTCCGCTACCCCTCCCATTGGCTAATCAGGGCGATATGCAAATTAACTGCCAGCCAAGATGGCGGCCGGCAGCCAGGCAGTTTGAAGCAAACATGAGGCTTGCTTGCTCCAGTGACGGAGGACTCCAACGTTCCCTGCCGGCCACTGCCGGCCTCTGAGCTTGCAGTTTGAAACATTGTTACAAATATAGAAGTTAAACAAAAACACAGAAACCTGCTTTCAGCCAGCCGGGATCTAA
>NW_006287829.1:326202-330136 GCF_000327345.1 Myotis davidii
CAGGGGCTGCACCTAGGAAATGGGCCTGCCCTCTGCCATCTGGAAGCAGGCCTAAGCCAGCAGGTCGTTATCTCCTGAAGGGTCCCAGACTGCGAGAGGGCACAGGCTGGGTTGAGGGACCCCCTCTACCCCCCAAGTGCACAAATTTTTGCACCAGGCCTCTAGTTTTATAATAATTTAATTGTACAGTACAGTGGTTAGAAATTTGTATAATTTAAAAAGTTATCTCCTCAATAAATCTAGTACCCACCTGGTACCAGACATAGTTATGACTATATTATTGACTATCCTCCCTATGCTGTATTTTGCATCCCCATGACTATTTTGTAATTACCAATTTGTACTTCTTAATCCCTTTCCCCTTTTTCTTTCAGCCCTCCAACACCCATCTATTAATATTTTTTCTATTAAAGAAAGATAGAGCCTGGCTGGCATGGCTCAGTGGTTAAGCATTGACCTATGAACCAGGAGGTCACAGTTCAATTCCCAGTCAGGGCACATGCCCAGGTTGCAGGCTCAATCTCCAGTGTGGGGCATGCAGGAGGCAGCCAATCAATGATTCTCTCTCATCATTGATGTTTCTATCTCTCTCCCTCTCCCTTCCTCTCTGAAATCCTTAAAAACATATTTTAAAAAGAAAGAAAGAAAAGAAACAAATTTAGTGATGACTCCTAAGAAGGTAACTAAAAGGGAGGCTGTATTATAAAGTGATCAGGGCAATAATTTAAATATGTTTGTCAAGATAGGCCTCTCAGAGACTCTTACCATTTAAACTGAGACTGAAATAGTCTTTTTAAGAAAATATATATTTTATTGATTTTTTTTACAGAGAGGAAGGGAGAGGGATAGAGAATTAGAAACATTGATGAGAGCGAAACATTTATCAGCCGCCTCCTGCATACCTCCTACAAGGGATGTGCTCACAACCAAGAATCCAACCTGGGACCCTTCAGTCCAAAGGCCAGCACTCTATCCACAGAGCCAAACCAGTTAGGGTGAGACTGAGATAGTCTTAAAGACCCAGGGATAAGAAGATCTGGCAAATAACTCAGACAAATCTGTCAACTGCAAAGGCTTTGAAACAGAAATGGTCTGACATATTCAGCAAATAGAAAGCCTATTGTGACTTGAATGTGGAAACTAAAGCCTTCAGTCCGAAGGCCAGCGCTCTATCCACAGAGCCAAACCAGTTAGGGCGAGACTGAGATAGTCTTAAAGACCCAGGGATAAGAAGATCTGGCAAATAACTCAGACAAATCTGTCAACTGCAAAGGCTTTGAAACAGAAATGGTCTGACATATTCAGCAAATAGAAAGCCTATTGTGACTTGAATGTGGAAACTAAAGAGGAAATGTAAAACGATCAGAAAGGTAACCATGAACCTGAGTTGTAGACCTGTCTCTGACGTGAAAAGGGAACATTGATTTATACTAGTTTCAATTGGAAGAACCATTAGTAGCTTTTAATCAAACAAGGAATGTAATATAATTTAACATTTAAAAGGACAAATTGTGGAGAATAGATTTGAGACCCGAGTCACTGGAAGTGGGGAGTCTATTTTAGCACACAGGCAAGAGATAAAAGTAAATTGGACAATAATGGCAGTAGAGATGGAGAGAACTGGATACATTCCGCATTTTGCACATTATTTTAACAGCAGTTGGTATTGGATTGGGTGTGATAGGTGAAGGAAAGTGATGAATCAAAGAGAGCTCTGAGGTTTAGCCAACTGGCAGGATGATTCTGATATTCCTGCAATGAAGAAGGCAAAAATTAAGAGAGTTTTAGTTGTGGATTTATTAATAACTCCATTTTTGTGCATGCAAAGTTTAAGATTTCTGTCAGACTTACAAATAAAGATGGTGAGTAAGAAGCTTGGAGTGAGGTTCAAGTTCTGGAGAAAGTAAGAGTACAGATGAAATTTCATCATCGATCTGTACTGGGATTATATTCAAAGCCAGAGGCCTAGATGGAACTCCCTAGGAATAAAAATAATGTGCATAGAGATAACAGGAAATAGTAAGACTGATCATTGGGGGTTTCCTTGTATCCACAGAATATGTAAATAAGGGAGAGACAGCAGCTGTGGGAACTAAGCAGAAAGTTAATGAAATTAGAGAAAAAGAAGAAATGGATGGAATCTCATTAAAAAGGGACATGGTCAGCACTGTCAAGAGCTTATAAAATCTGAGATAGAAAAGAGCAGCTACATTTATTTTATCATAATGGAGATCATTGATAATGTTCTCCATTATCAAGAGCATGTTTGCTGGACCGATAGGAATGGAAACCACAGTAAAGTGGAAAGAAATACATGCAAGCAGAATATTCAGGCAAATGTGCTAAGAAGCTTTACTAAGAAGAGGACCAGAAGATTGGGGTAATAATGGGAGCAGGATATAGGCCTGAATTTCAAGTTTCCATTTAGTTTTATTTTGTCTAATGTAAGATAGACAATGTTTGCTTCATGGCAGAATCTTACTATAATAAAGAGAATACATACATTAATTGCAAAACTAAGCTCTTAACAAATTGCAAGTAACGCAATGTGAAAACTAAGAAGAGAAAATTTAAAAATATATCTATTTATTTATTTTTTAATCCTCACCCAAAGATATGTTTAGTAATTTTTGAGACAGCGAGGGAGAGAAAGACAGAAAGAAACATCAATGTTAGAGAAAAACATTGATCAGTTGCCTCTACTATGTGTCCTAAATGGGGATCAAACCAGAAACATAGGCATGGGCCCTGAATGGGAACTGAATTCACAACCTTTTGGTGTACAGAACAATGCTCCACCCAACCGAGTCACCTGGCCTGGGCAAGGGATTTTTTTGTTTTGTTTTGTTTTGATAGTGTAAAGACTTCTCATGTTTCCTGTGTAACATAAAACACATATTGAATATGTATTCAAACAGAAGTAGGCTTTTTATGAATGATGGTAGGAAGGTAAGGAATTTCTTATTTTTTCGGCTGATTTATAAGGAGTGGTAGACACCAGGAGTTGTTGGATGAACATACAGTCTTGCTGCTACTGTGGTACCTAAGGCAACCCAAAAAGTGAAGCAAGATGGAATTGCTTCACTTTTTCATTTGAAGGAAGACAGCCTAGAGGCCAAAATATTTATCTTAAAGGTATTGGAAATGTGGGCAGAATTTCACTTAATCTACCTATTGTATGGTAGAAATGAGTTTAAGATCTTATTTGAATCTGGATGTAGCCAAATGACTAGATTCTAGCAATTGAGATTACAGTGATTTCTGATACTAACTACCCAGATTTGGGTCAACCTTCACAGGTTAAGGTCATAGTCCTCCATAAGACTGTCTTTGCCTTACTGTAGATGCCAGATACAACCATAGGGGTCCCCATATCTAACAAGTTGGGTACCATTTTGAGGGTTGTCATTACCCAGTGAGGTTCGATAATATGCTAGAATGACTCT
The DNA here is from genome assembly GCF_000327345.1 of Myotis davidii. NCBI lineage: Eukaryota > Metazoa > Chordata > Mammalia > Chiroptera > Vespertilionidae > Myotis > Myotis davidii. The sequence goes on from NW_006287829.1 coordinate 329,649, forward strand.
CAGCATTTAGGATTTATAGGTTACTTCCCAGGAATCAGGGACAAAGGCCAGCTGAATTCCTCATTTTAAAGATTTTTATGGGTATCTCTCCGGAACCATGGACAAAGACCACATTATTTATGGTACAGAGATGGAAGCAAAAACCTTGTCTAGGTCCTCTTTGAAATTCCCTTAAAAGGAACTGATTCTACTGTGAAGCAAACCATTTGCCCTTCTACTTTTAGTGGCTCCTCTGGCTTCCACCTTGAATATTACGTTTGCAGCTCTAACAGCCAGCCATCTTGGATCATGAGTTGACTTTGAGGATGACAGCCCCATTCTAGGGAAGAGCTTGGTAAATTATGAACCAGGAGCTAAATCCAGCCCACCACCTGTTTTTGTCTATACCATTTTATTGGAATGCAGTTATACCTACCCCCCACCCACCCCCGAAGGTATACTGTCTAAGGTAACTTTGCTACAATGGCTAAGTTACTTTTTGTGACAGA
>NW_006287829.1:334305-350576 GCF_000327345.1 Myotis davidii
TGCTCCATCCAACCGAGTCACCTGGCCCGGGCAAGGGAATTTTTTGTTTTGTTTTGTTTTGGTAGTGCAAAGACTTCTTATGTTTCCTGTGTAACATAAAACACATATTGAATGTGTATTCAAACAGAAGTAGGCTTTTTATGGATGATGGTAGGAAGGTAAGGGATTTCTTATTTTTTCAGCTGATTTATAAGAAGTGGTAGACACCAGGAGTTGTTGAATGAACATATAGTCTTGCTGCTACTGTGGTACCTGAGGCAACCCAAAAAGCGAAGCAAGATGGAATTGTACTCTTAATCATTTGAAGGAAGACAGCCTAGAGGCCAAAATATTTAGCTTAAAGTTATTGGAAATGTGGGCAGAATTTCACTTAATCTACCTAAAATCTTATTTGAATCTGGATGTAGCCAAATGACTAAATTCTAGCAATTGAGATTACAGTGATTTCTGATACTAACTACCCAGATTTGGGTCAACCTTCACAGGTTAAGGTCATAGTCTTCCATAAGACTGTCTTTGCCTTTTCTACTGTGGCAAACCATTTGCCCTTCTACTTTTAGTGGCTCCTCTGGCTTCCACCTTGAATATTACGTTTGCAGCTCTAACAGCCAGCCATCTTGGATCATGAGTTGACTTTGAGGATGACAGCCCCATTCTAGGGAAGAGCTTGGTAAATTATGAACCAGGAGCTAAATCCAGCCCACCACCTGTTTTTGTCTATACCATTTTATTGGAATGCAGTTATACCTACCCCCCACCCACCCCCGAAGGTATACTGTCTAAGGTAACTTTGCTACAATGGCTAAGTTACTTTTTGTGACAGAAGCAGAGTTGATTAGTTATGATTAGAGATCGGAGGCTTGCAAAGCCTAAAATATTTCCTGTGGGTTCTTAGGGAAAAGTTTTCCTACCCTGGATTTATAATAATGGGAAAAAGAATGAGTCTGTGTCCTTGGTAACTAAGCATTTTCTGTACCTCCCTTGAACTACTTAAAGGCTTTGTTCAGGTGAACAACAACAACAAAACACTTCTAACTTTTTCAAGACACTATTTTAAAAATTGTATTCACTTGTTTTTTGATAACTGCAGGTAAATCTAACTCTTACTGATGAATTTGGTATTTAGCACAGACTTAATGCTTAATATGTAAAACGTTTTTTATATTAAAATCTAAAGTATTTAAGTGTTTACCATATCAACATTTTTGCTCTTAGTCATTTGTTTTACTTTAAGGGAGGTTTTAAAAAGTTTTTGGTAATTTATTTCAAAGTCTTATTTTTTTAACACTCATTATAAAAGTGCTAATTAGGAGGGGAAGAAAGTTAAAGTGAGAATTTTAAGATAACTATTAATATCTTTTCTCTTCCTCTAACATGATTTTCTTGATTTTCAATGAGCCAATATTTGTCGTGATCCAAAAGTATTCTGAGAATGCAGTCATTACTGTAAATATCCCACAGCAAGATATAAATTCTACTAATTACCATCTGTCAAGTTTTTTCATCTCCTCACTCAGAAACAAGTTATCAGTGTATTTTTCTGTGATTAATGCCAGAGCTATTTCTCAAAAAAAAAAAAAAAAATTTGCTAAACCTGCTTTTAACAGAATATTCAGAGTCTTGCCTGAGTTTTCCAACATTTTCTCTAAAATGCTGTTAACATCTGGAAGGATCTTCATTGATATTGAACAAATGCTACATTGAGTTTTAGTGTTATTAAATCTTACAGTAGATCAAATAACATCCCAATCTACATCAGGCAAATGCCATGGTTACAAGAATTTATAGTAGTATCTCAGCATAGTTCCATAATTACACATTTATGTAACCAATTAAGCATGAAAGTGGCATTATTGTCAGAGATATGATATATGACCTGAACATAATTTGGTTAATGAGGAACAAGAAATGCCTGCTAAGTAGGGCAGGTATTCTGTTAACAGAAAATTGCTAATTGCCCCTGACATATGTCAGATTGAGTGGTTTTATGTAAAAAAAAAAAAAAAAATGCTGAGTGGAGAAGCAGTTTTCAAGACAGGCTTCTTCTTTTTATTTTTAAAATGTTTGTAAACACTTTAGAAAACGGAAGGGAAAAAAAAAGTTTACTATAGACTGTGGGTGCAGACATTGTGCAAATTCTCCTGTGTGCTCAGTCGAGGATAAGTAATCGCTGCCATTTCAGGTTTTTGTCTGTTATGAACTTCTAGAGAAAAATCTTTACTCCCAATTTCTAATTATCCAGACTCCCAAATGGATTCACCCACAGAATCCCCTGGCTTAAATCAGAGCCAAGTCTTAACTTATAAAATCCCTTTAATTCCCTCAATTCTTTCTCCTTTCTCGTAAATGAGAAAGACAATCAGCATTTTACCTGAGGGTGGGAAAAATGTTGAAGGTAACAGATTTTTGAATGCCTGTATGTAGGGTTCCAGTGAAGGTCCTTATTGGTGATTGATAATGAAGTAATGGAAATATAAGTTGTCTAGCGACTGTGAGATGAATTTTTTAAAGGTATTTTCTGCTGGGACATACAAAATACCAGATGAAAATGGAAATTGTGAAATACAGAATATTCATCTTTATTGATAAAAAATAGAAAATTTTCTGATTATTTAACTTGTAGTCCCTGAAATAATTCAGTATAATTTTCTAGAGACTATGTTTGTGTATTAAAATATATGGATAGGGTTTATGTAAAATACTAATTAAGAACTCTCATTTTTTGTTTTAAATATTCTTTGATGTGTTAATATGGCTTTTTTCAAATGCTGTGTTAAGGGAAGCAGTGTTATAGAATACAGATTATATTATACAGTTTTTATATTACCAGATTTATTATATTAGTCTATTTTATTTTTTTAATATATTTATTGATTTCAGAGAGGGATAAAGAGCAATAGAAACATCAATGATGAAAGAGAATTCACACTGGGGATCGAGCCTGCAACCCAGACATGTTCCCTGACTGGGAATTAAACTGTGACCTGGTTTATAGGTTGACACTCAACCACTGAGCCATGCTGTCCAGGCTATGTTAGTCAATTTAAATAGCTCTTCTGAAATTTGCTTCATGATAATGAAATTATATATTTAATATTATATTTTATTTATATTTATATTATAAAAAGCCACTGGTTGTAACGCTGTAATGACCAAACGACCTGTCACCAGGAGGTGCATGGAGCACCTCTTGGAATTCGCCCTCTGCCCTCAAGCAGCGACTCTCGCGGTGCGACAGGGCACCTCTCACAATGTGGTGGGGCATGGGGCACCTCTCATGGCGCGGCAGGAGGCAGGGTGCCTTGCATGGTGCAGTGGGAGGTGGTGTGCCTTGTGTGATTTCGCGCGCTGGGCCTCTAGTATAGAATAAAATATACTCTATCTGTAACATAATATAAGCCTTCAAGAGAGGGCTGAGGCTCAGAAGTTGGAAGGGCAGTAATGAAAGCATTAAGAAATATCACCTAAAGCAAAGATGTGTCCTTAGAGACCAAAGCTAAGATCACCTGCACCCTTTTCATACTCTTCATTACTATGTACAGATGCAAAAGTTGGACAGGGAAGAAGGCTGATAGGAAAAAAGTGATGAAGTTGAAATATGACATTACAGGAGAACTGTGTGGATACTCTGTTGCCAGAGAGAAGCATAAGTGAGTTCTGGGCAAATTAAGCCTAAAACATCACTGGAGGCAAAATGATACTGTTGAAGTTATCCTACTTGAGCACATCATAAGAAGGTAGGGTTCTGTAGAGAAAAAACAAATCATAATACTGAGGAAAATAGAAGACAGCAGGAAAAAAGAAAAACTAATGTTGAGATGGAACAACACCATAAAAGAAGCCAAAGCATCCCTGGCCAGCTTGGCTCAGTGGGTAGAGCGTCAACCTGCGGACTGAAGGGTCCTGGGTTCGATTCTGGCCAAGGGGACATGCCTGGGTTGCGGGCTCAATCCCCAGTAGGGGGCGTTCAGGAGACAGTGATCAATGATTCTCTCTCATCATTGAGTTTTCTATCTCTCTCTCCTCCCTACCTCTCTGAAATCAATAAAGAAATATATTTTATTTAAAAAGAAAAAAGCCAAAGCTGGTAGCCAAGCAGGGCTATTGAGGACAAGACATTTTAGACATCATCCACTTATGGGGTCTCCAGGAGTGGGAGCTGACTCAATGGCATGTAATACATATATTTTTATTGATTACATAAATTTATTTCACAAAATTGGCACTTAACATTTACATATAATAGTTATCTCTTCATCTCCATACCCCTTTTCCACTACCACACAAAACACAGCATTTTCTCAAAAAAAAAAAAAAAATAGTACATTCAATTTAAAGGAAATAGGTAGGGGGCTGCATAAGAATTAACACAGTTTGTCAGCCTCAAGTTAGTTTAGAGTTTAATTAAAAGCAATAAAGTATTTTTTAAAAGGTTTCATTGATTTTTTAGAGAGAGAGGAAGGGAGAGGAAGAGAGAAAGAAGAATCATCAATGTGAGAACAATACAGTGATTGCTACCTCCTGAACACCCACTATCGGATAATGAGCCCACAACCAAGTCTGTGCCCTGACCAGGAATTCAACTGGAGACCTCTCATGCATGGGACTACATTCAACCAACTGAGCCACACTGGCCAGGGCCAAAGCAGTAGAGTATTCTGACAAAATAATATATTCCTGTAATATTTCTCCAGGTTCAAATGTCCAATTTTCATTAAGTTAGCATATAAAACTAATATTTAAGTATTTGAAATATTTTAAACATAACTTAAGTTTTAACATAATTTAAATTTTAAATTTGCGGATACCTTGCATTATGTATGATTCCTAATAATTCATTCTTCTGCTCACTGTAAAAATTATGAGACATAATCTAATACTTTTCTTTCATATTCCTTTGAAATAATGGTAGTTAAATTTGACCAAAGAAATTTAAAAATACATTTTTGTTGCTAGTCTTCTTATTGTACATAAGTTGGGAAAATGAAAGACTTAATACTTCCTTATATAACACATAATGCAATTGCATATTGGTATATGCAGTTACTATTGGGTACTAGAACTTCAAATCACTTATAATTAAGTTATAGTTTATGAAAAATGTAGTGTATCTGGTAAGTCAAAGATATCAGATTCTGACTTCTTAAAAAAAATCCTGATGTTTCTTTTCTTATGAAAAATTTAAAAAAAATGTGTTCTGATTTTTTTCATTTGTTATTTCCCATTCAGATTTTATTGAAAATCTGACTCATATCTCAGTACTATTTCTGAGATAAGTTAGTTCTAGCTAGTCTGAAAACAAGCTCAGAAGTCTAAACTTTTGTCTGACTTTTAAAAAGAGTATGTGTTATGCATATTTTAACTATCTTTTCAGACCGGCCCCACCCAAACTATTCATATTTATTTCTTACCACTTTGCAGACAGATTCTTGCTCTAGGAACTCAGACCCTAAGCACACAGATAGTGGATTCTGATCATTCCAGCTTTTTTTCTGATGCTCGAGTTTCACATTTGCCTAGAATAACCTCCACAATGTTTTAAATCACATACTAACTTTTCAATATTTTTTGTATCATTCTTATTACTGAAGACTTCATTGCCTAATACCTTATAAACATTGAAATCTACCCCCATGAAATTGAGAACAAATTATTTAAATTCATATTTATTACTATATTTGTTTCACAAAAGTTAGGTTTATTCCCAAATATTCATGGTTTCTGAGAGGGAAGGAACAACCTATTATCCTCTTCTATCTCCCACAGCTATAGTTAAAAGAGAGTGTGGCTAACCTTTATGAATTAAGTGAATTAAGTTCCAGGTGCCTCCTGTGTTACTGTTTACTAAGTACTCAACATGGTGCCTGCCTGATGTCATCTGAGTCTCCAATGACTGACAGTCATTATTATGGTCATCATTTCTGCTCTCTGGCTATTTTTTTTCTTTTTCTTTTTATCTACATTTCTAAGTATCCCTGTTGGAATTATATCCATTTTACACATAATAGATTTTTTTATATATTTCTTTCTCTTTTGGATTTTAAAATGTTCTGGGGTTAGTGTTTTCTCCTCTCTATATTCCTTCACTTAGTCCTCCCTCATTTACATTTAAGAAATTGTTGATGGAAACAGAGATTGGAATGATTGCACAAAGGGTGGAATAGAAGGCAAATAAAGAATTCATTATTTTTTTAATTTTTTAAAGGTGGGAAATGTGTAGAGATTTATTTTAAAATGGTTTGAATGAATATAAATTCAGATGTTTGCAAAAGATGAAGGAAGATTTAAAATTAAAGAAGATGATATCAAATGAGCTCAATGTTTTGATGAAGCAAAGATAGGGTAGTCATAAAAAAGTAGAAATGGTTGTAGAGAAATCCTGAGAATTTTGAAGATTTTGCATTTTCACTGAGCAAAAAAAAGGCATCCAACTTCAGACAAAAATAAAAATAAACTGGTAGTGATGGAATCTTTGTTAAAGTTTTGAACTTAAGTGTAGTGCATTAAGAAAAATTCATCTGGAAACAAATATGATCTCTGTTCTGTAATAACTCAACATCTAGTTTGTGGAATAAGGTCATAAGAGGGTAATAGGTAGCACACTGGTAAATACTAATTTACAGCAACAGAAAATATGCTAAAGACTTTAAAAGACTTTAATTTCCACAGGCGAAAAAAGTTAAAGGAGTCCATCAACACCAAACCAGTATCACATAAAATGTTGAAGGGTATTCTTTAAGAAGAGGAAGAGAAATAAAAAGATTAAAAATATGAACAATAAAATGGCAATAAATACGTATCTATCAACAACTGAATCTAAAAATCAAAATAAACAAACAAGAATCTAAGGAACAAAATAAACTGATGAATAAAATAGAATCAGAGGCATCAAAACATGGAACAGACTGACAAATCTCAGAGGGAGGGGGTTAGGAGGGTGAGGGGAGAGATTAACCAAAGACCTTATATGCTTACTGATTCGTGCACTGGTGGGGTCCCTCAGCCTGGACTGCAGGGATCGGGCGAAATCAGCTCTCTGACATCCTCAGAGTCATCCTGGATTGCGAGAGAGCATAGGCCAGGCCAAGGGACCCACTGGTGCATGATCAGGGCTGGGGAGGGACCATGGGAGGGGCTCCAGGGCGTATCCAGCCCGTCTCCCCCAGTCCTGATCTGCTGGACCCCTGAAACAAGCTAACCTACCAGTCAGACTGTCTGCCCCCTGGTGGTCAGTGCACATCATAGCAACTGGTCAAATGGTTGAACGAACAGTCAGACACTTAGCATATTAGGCTTTTATTATATAGGATTACATAGGATATGCATTACTTATGGGCACAGACAATAGTGTGTGAAGGTCTGGGTTGGGGTTGGAACCAGGTGGAGGGGGGAAATGGGGAAAAAAAAGGGGGGGGGACATATGTAATAAAGATTTTAAAAAGAAAAACAAACACTGAATAGAACAGACCCAGGGAAGCTCTTTCTTCCAGCCTCCAACCACTCTCCAGCATCTTACTCAGCCACCTCCAAGGCCAGCCAACACACTGTTTCTTTTCTACCTTAACTCCCTATTGCTGAGCAACCATGAGCTCCCAAATTCATCAGAACTATTCCACCAAGGTGGCGGCTGTGGTCACCGGCCTGGCCAACCTGCACCTGCAGGCCTCCCACACCTACCGCTCGCTGGGCTTCTATTTCCACCTCAAGGATGTGGCCACTTCTTGAGAGAGTTGTCAGAGAAGTGCGAGGGCGCTGAGTGTCTCTTAAAGATGAAAAAAAAAAAAAAAACATAGTGGCCTCACCCTCTTCCAGGACATGCTGAAGCCTCCCCAGAGGAGTGGGGCGAAACTCAGGACTCTACGGAAGCCGCCAGGGCCTTGGAGGGAACCTGATCCAGGCCCTTGTGGAGCTGCCTGCCCTGGGTTCTACCCTCGCAGACCCTCAGCTCCGTGACTTCCAGGAGAATCACTTCCGGAATGAGGAGGTGAAACTCATCAAGAAGATGGGCGACACCTGCCTCACCTCCCCAGGCTGCCAGCTCCCAGGCTGGGCTGGGTGAGTGTCTCGTCGAAAGGCTTACACTCAAGCAAGACTGGGAGCCTTTGGAGCCCAGAGGCCTTTGAGGGGCCCCTCTGCCTCCCTCTGGAGTCTGGCTTTTGCCTGAGCATCTCCTGGAAACACTAGCCATTCTTTTCACCAACCTGAAACCATCTCCCACGCATTGGATGAAATGGAAACAACAAAGCTTTTTGCAGCAAACAAAAAATAAAATAAAAGACTGTAACTTCCTTACAAAAGCAAGGTTTCTGAGGCAATAGAATGATCTCTCAGATATCTTGGGAAATCACAAAGTCTAAGAATTGGGAACAACTAGAATTAGTCAATTTCCCTTGAATTATTTGGAATTTTCCAAAGGTTTTATGCATTCAATGTCATACAAAATGTGCAAAGGTATGAAAGGAAACTTGACAAAGTTCCTATATGAAGAGTTCAAACTCTGTAAGAAGAAAGATGACATGTGCGCAAATAGCATAGTGCAAAATTAAAAGTGATGGGTCTCAAATGATAAGTAGATTTTCAAACATAGGAAAAGAACTGGCTCCTGGATGTATCACTGCTCTCATTCAAAGATGAAGTCTATGCTGCTGAAAGACCAGTATCTTGATTATTTTGATGGTCTATTTCAAATCACTTCTTTGTTCAATCATCCTTCTTAAACATCAAGAAGTAGTAGAGGATGGTAAGTTAGAATTTACATCACAGATCCCTTTAATATCTGTAACCTTTTGACAGAATTTTAAACAAATGTGAACCTCAGTTTTTTTGTGTTTGTTTTGTGACAACGTTGAATTTTCTTAAAGCTCTGTAATTTGGTAAAAAAACAACAATTAAAAAATTCCAGCCCTAACTGGTTTGGCTCAGTGGATAGAGCGTTGGCCTGCGGACTGAATGGTCCCAGGTTCGATTCTGGTCAAGGGCATGTACCTTGGTTGCAGGCACATCCTCAGTGGGGGGCGTGTAGGAGGCAGCTGATTGATGTTTCTCTCTTATTGATGTTTCTAACTCTCTATCCCTCTCCCTTCTTCTCTGTAAAAAATCAATGAAATATATTAAAAAGGAGAAATTCTGCACATTTACTTGTTCCAAAATACAACAAATTAAAAACACCACCCTTCCCAATACTACTTAGGTAAGTCTTAAGGACGGCCTATTTGTTTACCTATGACTATATCAGACACAGTTCTTCCAAATTCTTAGCCTTTGCTTCATAAATGATTAGCGAACTTTTTTGTCCCCACTAATCCATTAGAACAAAATGCTTATCCCTAGCTGGTTTGGCTCAGTGGATAGAGCATAGGCCTGTGGACTGAAGGTCCAATTCAGGCCAAGGGCACATGCCTGGATTGCAGGCTCGATCCCCAGTAGGGGGTGTGCAGGAGGCAGCCGATCAATGATTCTCTCTCGTCATTGATGTTTCTATCTCTCTATCCCTCGCCCTTCCTCTCTAAAATCAATAAAAATAAATATATATTTAAAAAAACACCTTATAAGTCAGTTTTTGATTAAGATCCTCTCTGTATTCATGCTCTAAAGTCTAAACCTTGGCCTGCTCTCAGGCTAAGCCAGCATGCAACTTCTCCTTAATGGCCCCTCTTGAACACGCTGACCTCAGAGTAAAACAGTCTTTGATCTATTATCAGATCTCTGCCACCTTCACCTGCTTGTCTCATCCATCCCACTTACCCACAACCAGTTCTCTTTAGTCTTTTTACTTCTCCCTTTGAGAGAAAGACTCCTTTCTGCTTTTAACTTAGACACTTGCAGATATTATTGGAGGAGTCTTATTCCTATTGCAAGTCTCCCTCCCCTTATCGTTACAATTATTTCAGATAAATCTCTGCTGTGTTGTTTTCAGTTCACCCTTCTCTGTAAGGTTAGACAAAGCAGAACTTTACATGAGCCCTGTGCTTTCCAAAAGGCAGCAAACACGAGGTTAAGAATTCCTCCACCTATCTGTGCTCCCAAGGAGCACCCTTGCCCTCGTTAAAGAAAAATTAAACAGGTGGAGTTAATCAGGCAAGAAAGACATTATTCAAGACTAATGCAATAGGAGAGAGAGAGATTGAACTCAACTCCACTAACACAAAGGCAAGAGAGATTTTATGTGCTGGATGAGATAGTCGAAAATTACTGGAGAATGTTAAGGGGAGTTGGTCAATGTGATTAGTTTGCTAATTGGTTCTTATCCAATTGAGTTTCTACCATTACAGAGACTTGGAGACAGGGGTCCTTTCTTTCTTGATGATTATTTTTTTAAAGGGATGGCTTTCAGGTGTTTGGGAAACTGGCAAGAGTCTGGGAAAACATGTATAACTCAAAGGGACAGAAACAATTAGAATTGTACGATTTTTAGAGCAAATGCTCTACTAAAAAGGCCAGGGGCCTATAGTCAAGGAAAAAGTTGTCTAAAGGTCAGTCAAGCTGAAGGGCACAGTAAGGCCTCTTGGTTACCCTTCCTGTTCTGAAAACCACCTGCCTTTCCTCCATAACTCAGCTAAGATGCTTCTGTCTTCCTCGTGCCTGACGTAAGAACGTCAGATGCTTCCCTTTTGTATCTCTAAAACCCCAAAGCCTCCTCCCTTTGCTTTGAGATTTTCCTTATCAATAAATGTTCTCCTTATTATAATAGCCTTAAAGTCATTTTCTTAATTTGATGGTACATTTTTCCATTCAAAAGGAAATACATCCCACAGCCTTTCATATCTTAAAAAAGATTAGTTGAAATGGGGTAAACAAGGCACTTAGCATGAAACCTGCAACATAATACTCAAATCTGCTAGTAAAATGATGGTACCCAAGAAAAACTGTCCTTTAAACAAGCGTCTAATTCTATTGTTAAATATATTACTTTCCACAATTAGATATAGATGAAATGATATTTCTCCTTAACCAGGGGATAGATGTAAGTAACAGCAAGTCTCAAATTGATATTAATAAATGTATAGCCCTAACTGGTTTGGCTCAGTGGGTAGAGCATCAGCCTGCAGGCTCAAGGGTCCCAGTTTCAATTCTGGTCAAGGGCATGTACATCAGCCTGCAGGCCCAAGGGTCCCAGGTTCAATTCTGGTCAAGGGCGTACTGGCACATCCCCAGTAGGGCTGTGTGCAGGAGGCAGCTGATGGATGTTTCTCTTACATCGATGTTTCTAACTCTCTATCCCTCTCCCTTCCTCTCTGTAAAAAAATCAATAAAATATATTTTTTTAAAAATAAAAATAAATAAATGTATAAACATTCCTAGCAAAAAAGCATAGATCTATCCTCAAACTTGTGTCCTAGACTGTCTCAGCTCTCTTCTTTCAGACATTGCAACCAGTTTCTCATAAGGAGAGGCCACTCTGAGCCAGGAAGAATCATATTCTGATAGCAGGTCAGGCAAATATCTGGTTGGATCAGCCAACAGAACCTCTGTTAATGACTGGGGTATGGCAAGCATGAGACCTATTGAAAATTTTGACTTGGATATTACTTCCGCATGTTCCAAGCTTAGGGTCTGATGGATTCTTATATTCTCTTACAAGAGAATAGTAAAGTCCCTACTGATTTTCTAAGAAACTATTTATTGAATCTATTTCACCAATAAAAGAACTATGTCTAACATTATTCATGCTAATTACTGAACCCTCTGTGCAGATTTAAGTAAAGCTACTTAGGTGATCTGCTATAAACTTTGGAATATGAATTTGTCATTCGTATCTTTCAAATGCTTACCCAGAATCCCTTAGATGTAAATTCCTAATCAAAGAACTTGGAATAATAAATCTGGACATATGTAAGATTTTGAGTTTATCATGACCCATTATAGGCTTTAATAGATTTAGACATAAAATATTCTTCTGAGATTTTTTCTAACAGTTTGAAAAGATAAATTCTAAGCAGATGGGCTTAGAACATAAGAGTTTTACTTCATGGAATATTTCATCTGTCAGTCTTATTCTAGCTAGTCTTTCATTTTCATTGTTGATATCTCCTGTTTTCTTTTGTTTGTTTATTTTGTTTTTTTTCATTGTCTAAAGTGATTTTTAAGTATGTAGGAAATATTTGAAGATTTTATGAGATTTTGGTTGATCTGCGTAAACAAGTTATATAGCACATAAAAAAAGAAAATATATTGCAGAGATATGAAACACAAGATATATAAATTTAATTTTTATTTTAAATGACATATCAAATGCCAGAAGTATAGAAACAGGAAATGGACATTAAAATAGTCAGTTTTCTTCTCAAAAGCTTAGATCTATTCTATTTTCATTGGGTCTGGAAGAGCTAAAAAAGAAAACAACACAATAAAATAAATGCTTTTTAAAGTGCTGCATCAGCTCTTAAAACAGACACTGCTGACATTTTAGGGTGTGAAAGTGAGATTAATTTGGATAGAGAGACAGAGGATGCTAAGAACATTTAAATGCTTTCTTGGCACATTAAAAAAAAAATCTCTGTTTCCTCTTGCCATTCTTTATTTGCAACATTATCCATACATTTCCAAGTTTTCTTAAGGAAAGCAGTCAACTGAGAAACTACATTTGAATGCAAGTCATTAAAGTATTATGAGGGTATTTTTTGAAAGAGAATGTTTAGAAAAAGATAATTATCAGGGAAGAATGAGCACACTGCTAAAAAGTTACTTTCAGATTGTTTTATATTTACTTAGCTCTGCTCTTGAAATTTTCATTTTTCCTTAGAAAGTATTTTTTTCTACAGTACTGCTAAAGCAGGCAGCCACACCATTTGCAACAGCATGGATGGACCTAGAGAGCATTATGCTAAGTGAAATAAGCCAGTCAGAGAAATATAAGTACCACATGATCTCACTCTTTTGTGGAATATAATAAACAACATAAACTGATGAACAAAAATAGAACCAGAGACATGGAAGCATTGAACAGACTGTATAATCTATGTGACACTTATGTGGTTGTCCTATAAGAGATCAACTAAAGGACTTGTATGCATGTATATAACCAATACCAATGGACACAGACAGTAGGGGGATGAAGGCATGTGCTGGTGGGTGGGAGTGGCTGGGGAGACGTCAGTGGGGAAAAAGGAGACATATGTAATACTGTAAACTATAAAGAATTAAATTTTTTAAAATATACTTTATTGATTTTTCACAGAGAAGAAGGGAGAGGGATAGAGAGTTAGAAACATCGATGAGAGAGAAACATCGATCAGCTGCCTCCTGCACCCCCCCGCCTGGGGATGTGCCCATAACCAAGGTACATGCCCTTGACCAGAATTGAACCTGGGACCCTTCAGTCCACAGGCCGACACTCCATCCACTGAGCCAAACCGGTTAGGGCTAAAGAGTTAAATTTTAAAAAAGAGAATGACTAGCTTGCAATCAGTACACTTACATTCTATAAAAATTATGAAGTGCTTCCTATTACATGTACCTACTTTAGGGAAAGTGAAAGTATAGTTAGTGACAGCTGTTTGTTTTTTTATTTCTAAACTAGAGGCCCGTTGCACAAAGACATTCATGCAATAGGCCTTCCTTCCCCTGGCTGCTGGCACTGGTTTTCTTCTGGCACCTGGAACCCAGGCCTTTGGTCCGGCCGCAGTGGAGAAGCCAAGCCTCTTCAGTCTTAAGTCTTCAGTCTTTGGCTGGAGCCTTCAATCTTCGCTCCATGCCTGTGTATGCAAATTAACCGCCATCTTTGTTGGGTTAATTTGCATAGTCACTCTGATTGGCTGGTGGGCATAGTGGAGTGACAGCAATTTGCATGTTTCTCTTTTATTAGTGTAGATATCTATTCTGTATCTTCTAAAAACATCAACTTTTTTTTTTGGGGGGGGGAGTGAGCAGCCTCAACTCTAGGTCCATGTGTTTCAGGATGGACTAACCCCACATTTGTGGTTTCTAGAATCAACTCAAGCTCCAGGCCAGTCTTATCTGCATCCATTACTCTATAATTCCCACAGTTATCAACTCAGGGATGGGCAGTAGTACTGGTTGGTCCAAAGAGACAATCCAGTGTATTCCCTGGACTGCTTGAATTCTAAATTGTGTAAACTGATTGGAAGTGAGTCTGGGACATTAATGGTCATTTTAACACCAAATAGTGAGAGAATTCTAGAAAATCAACTCAATGGGGGAAAAACAAACAAACAAAAAAATGAGTCTTAATGAAATTGTTTGAGCAACTGGATCCAGCCATACAAGCAATCTATTTCTAGACTTTCATTTACATGAAATATTATGCATATAAGCATAACCAATGGACATAAGACACTGGGGGATAGGAGAGGCTAGGGGACTGTCTAGGGTGGGGGGAAAAATGGACACATATGTAATACCCTTTGTAATAAAAAATTAAAAAAAAGAAATATTATCATTCCTTATTTAATTACATGAATTTGAGGAATTCTATCTCTTGGAAATGGAGGACCTGGTCCATATAAAGAAAGCTACTCAGATGACTGAGCCTTAATCTCTTTTAGGAAATTGTTATCATTCCCAGTGTCCTTTATCATCCTCACCACTGCCATGTGAGTAGTGCTAAGATAGTTGCCCTCCTCTATTTGTAGAATTGTGGAGACTATTTCTTGGGATTCCACAATTAATACAGAATGGGAAAAAGTGTGTCTACAGTTGTAATACAAATAAATAATACAGTAAGAATAAGCTGTGTTTCATGTACTCACAACTGTAAACCTACTTTTGCCCACCCCTGTATAGTTTACTGAGAATGGAACAAAATACACTTGATTCTGATGTTCTGTAAATGTCTAAGAATGTAGAATGTTTTGATTTTTCATCTTTGTAATATATATTTTGTTCAGTTTGATAATACACCTTCTTTAGCTACATAAAACTGCTCATAAATCAGATTCCATTTTTTAAAATTAAATCTGATATAAGTTATAATTACATCAGTTGTGGAGGAAATGCAGTTAAAAGAAGGCAAACTGACCTTGCAGTTTCTTTTGAAACTGTGAGAAATTCATTACTTTGGAAATTTTTTAAATGTTCTATAATTCAAAGGAAAAACAATTAGGATATTGTTACTTTTCTATCTCTTGTTTGGGTTTTTTTCACACAGGCATTAAAATTCAAAACAGGCTTGCTCTCAGGCTTTAAGAAAGTCAACACCATGGAAAATAACAAAAGGTATTTCCATTTCTAGGAAGAAGATTTTTGGTGTTTTTTTTTTAAGTTTTATTTTATTTTTATGTTGTTATTACTTTTTATTGATTAAGGTATTACAAATGTCTTTATCCCCCCTCCATTATCCAGTCATCCCCCCAGTCTTGCCCTCACCCTCACCCCCTGTTGTCTGTGCCCATCCCTTATGCTTATATGCATGCCTAAGTGCCCATCAGCAGATGAGTGGATTAAGTTTTATTTTAATAGCATGTTTTCAAAGGTAATTGGTTGAGAAATTGGATGATCTGATTTGAATGCCTCTTTTTAAGAGAATGAAAGGATATATGGGTTTGCCTCTTTTAGAATGAGAACAGAAAGCATGTGTTTGTTTTGTTGTTTGTTATTTGGTTTTGGCCTTTTACAATTCCTAAATTACAAGCTACTGAGGAAAGAAGATGCTAAACAAGCCTTTGGCTTGAGAGGTATTGTTTATGTCACCACCTTGATCAGGGAATACAAGCACTAGGAACAATTCTGCTCTGAGGATCTGCTTGTCCAGGTGTCCACCAGTGAGCTGCTTGAGAGCAGGGTCATTGGTCATGACCTTACTGCATTTGTGGTGGGGTTAGTGCTCTGTGTAAGGAGTAGCTTCGATGGATGTGCAATATGTTCTCAGCTAGAACGTGGGCTGAAGGAAACAGGGCAAGATCTGGGCTTCTATGATGTCCTAAGGAAACAGTTGCAGGGACCACCAATTTGCTGGAAGCTCAGGTAAGCACCAAGTACAAAATCAACCCTACCATGAACGTGGAATGACCGTGGATGAGACAGTGCAGGACAAATTGGTGGAAAAGATCTGCATGAGAGGTTGTGTCAGCTAAGGAGGTTGTGACAGATGACAAGGTCCCTTAGATCCCCCATCTTTCCTCTCTAGGCTCTGCAAAAGGCCCTCATCCCCAGAGACCAGGATCTACAGCTAATGGGTTTCCACCTGTGCACAGGCAGCATCATAGATTATGCCCCCAGGCCCTTGGAGAGCAGCTGTGTCAGGAGCCTCCAGGGACAATGACAGAGAGTACTGCGATCCCTCAACACAAGGAAAGGCCATGCACAGCCCACTC
>NW_006287829.1:351069-352770 GCF_000327345.1 Myotis davidii
GAACATGGCCACAGAACGTGGCTGGAGATCCTAACCAGAACTTCGCTGGATGGAGATCCCAGAACTTCGCTGGAGATCCTGACTAGAACTTGGCTAGAGATCCTGCCTAGGCTGCTGATCAACTGAACGCTGTCTCCGTGTCATTCCTTCTTCGCCGACTCCGTCCACACCTTTGGGGACCCCTGGACCTGCTGGGGCTGGACCCCAGCACACATCCAAGCATAGAGTCCTTTGAGAAGGTCCCAGTTGAGGGACTGGTTGGCAGCTTCACTCACACCCTCAGACACACACAAATCTAAATATTTTTCGGCGAGTAGTTTTATCATCACACTAAGATAAGTCTTATCTAGTACTGCACTATTGATTATAAGGAATTGTGGACAAATATCCAAATGTGTATGTCCAGTTCAAAAAATCTATCCCACTTTTCCTGTAAATGTCATTATATAAAAGTAATTATCAGGATCTATCCATTGAATGGTCACAGTAGATTTCTGATGCCCACAGAATCTTTTTCCCGCTTCTTATGAAAACAAAAAAACAAACAAAAAACAGAGCCTCAATATATTAAGGTTCATAAAAGTAATTTTGTTAGGGGAGGAAGTAAAATATTGGGGACTAGCTATAATTATAAGAAATATTAATCATGCTCTGCTAACCACGATTGCTCTGTTCTGAGAAAGCACATTCTAACCTGGCTGAGTTGCACACCTGGGACATGGGAGTTAACATCAGAATGCAGTCCATCCTCCTTCCCTGAGAACTGTCTATCATTATGCAAAGGTTTACACCCTGTGGCGGAAAACAATCTTGTCCCAGAGTTGCCCACGCTTTTATGGGGAGGGGTAGAGCAGATTTTTGTGGATGACCTGCTGCTCTCCCGTACTGTTGGCGTTATTGGAATAAACACTCATATATGATTCAACCCTATCTCTGTTTAATTGGCTCAAGTAGTGACAAGCAGTCCCAGACCCATTGGTTGTCTTATTACAATTTTAAAGTGTCACTATTTAGGAGTTCCTGTGAGTATTTGAGTATCTGTCCTTTGAATATGAACTGATCACTTTATCCTTACCAGTGGGAGCCCCATGGACCTAAGTTCTGAATTCCCTCTTCCAGAATTTGCTTCTAATTCTTCCAAGATGGAAGGTCCCCACTACCTGGGATAATACTGGTCCTCCCAGAGGATATTGGCTCAGTTGAGAATCCCAGGTTTAGTGAGCTTGTCACTTACCAATGGCCTAAGTTCCAATATCTGGATGGTAATGGCCATGTGTTGATTAACCACAGACAGACATATTGAGAAGTGAATGCATCATTATGGATTTTATTGTTGTGGGAACACCATAGAGTGCACTTACACAAACCTACATAGCTTAGCCCACTACAGACCTGGGCTACATGATACAGCCTATTGCTCTTAGGCTGCAAGCTTGGACAACATGTTTCTGTACAAAACAGCATGAGATTGAATAAAGCACAAGAGAAACTGATGTAATCCAGGGGCTTTCTACTTATCAAGGAAAAGTTTGTTGTAGAAGAGTATGCTGCATTCTGCTAGCAGCAGCCTCATTCATCTAGTGCTTCTTAGAGATTATGTGCTCTACCTAACAGCCCTTAAGATTCATCTGTTTAAACATGACAAGTGTGTGGGGTTTTTTGTTTTGTTTCCAACTAAAAAGACCAAGTGATATATATATA
>NW_006287829.1:352979-373695 GCF_000327345.1 Myotis davidii
TTTTATCCTCCCTGACGGTTATTTTAATTACATTTAGGTGCCTTTTCCAAATTGAAAACAGTTTTAAATTGCTAGCTCCTAGTATGTGATTTTCTTATACTAATTGGAATAATAGGGTACAAATGGAGGTATCCCATGATTGCAGAAGAATTTCAATATTTATTGGAATAGAATGTATAATAGAGATTAAAAGTATTGTATCCCACTGAATGTAAATGTTAGTGCATATATTGAAATGCATTTGTATATGCTGTTAACCCATTTTATCTTTTAGGAGTTGTAAGCCATACAGATGAATTATTTTTTTATCCTAAAAGTTCTTACTTTCAAAATATGAAAATTTTAAACAAAGGAACATGTTAGCATTCTATTGCTGCATAACACATTAGCTTAAAACTTAGTGACTTTAGAACAGCAACTATTATTTATCAACTTTTTCAGTTTCTGTGGGTCATAGATTTAGTAGTAACTTGTCTGGTTCTTCTGACTCAGCAGTTTAATGAGATTGTCGTCAGATGTGAGCTGGAGCTGCACTCATCATCATTCCTTCCTGAGGTTGGAGTTGGCTCTCCAAGTTGGCTCTCCCTTATCACTGACAAATGGTTGTTGACTCTGTTGGCTGATGGTGGGAAGCCTCAGTTCCTGTCAAGTGTGTGCCTGTGAATCTGCTTGAGTGTCACTCATAGCATGGCAGCGGATTTCCTCCAAAAAAACGGTCCAAGAGAACAAGATGAACATTGTGCTATCTTTAATGGCTGTTCTTTGGAGTCACACACCTTCACTTTCAAAATGTTGACTTGATAGGTCAGCTTTGATTCAATGTGGGATATATACAAGGAAGCAAAGACCATCAGGGGCAATCTTGGTGGCAGGTTGCCATAATAAAAAAATCAATGAAATGATTAATTATTTTGTTAAACAAAAGTAAGTTCTTATTTTGAATCTTTATGTTTTTATGATTTTTTTATCATTGGATATTATATAAACTTATCTGAATGATATAGTATTATATTTAGATAATTATCTATTGTTAATTTGCATTTTTAGGGAGAGGGATTAATAATTTATAATAAATCTATATAAAATTCATCATTTGCACAAAACACAAAATTTACATAAAGACATTTATACCCATGTTTCTTACTACTAAGGAAATCTAGGATGTATCATGACAGATGTTTTAAAGTTCCTTCTTTGTGATAGCCAGAAATAGAACCAGGATTTATTAAATTTTGAACTCTTGACCTTTTCCCCATATCATGTTACATGCATAGAAGAATCAACATGTTTATTAAAACCTATTTTTAAATAACTATAAAAGAATGCCTATTTTCCTCACATTTTCTTCTTTCTTAATATTTTTTGATTATTTTCAATCCTTAATTTATTATTTGGTTATAAATTCAAAAAACTATATATATAATACCCATAAATGTTAAATGCATACCATACAAATATTAAAGAATAGCTACTATCATAAAATCTAAATTTTAGTGCTTTGGGAAATAAACTAAATAACTAAATAGTTTTTTCCCAAGACAGGTTTCAGGCTGGTGTCAGAATAAAGACATATATTTAGAAAATAAAAGTAATAAAATCATCTAATACAGTTAAACTGGATATATGCATAATGACAGTCAATTACTAAACCTTATTTTTTCTAGTAATTATAATTGTTTATTAACCTTTCAGAGACTGCTACTAAGAAAATAACAAAATATTCTGATTTAAAATAAAGTTGCCTTCTTTGCAGTCTGGGAGAGAAGCCAAACTATTACTATCATAAGTTTTACAAAAAGAGGAAGATAATGGGAAGCTAAATAATTCTTTAGTTGCCTAACCAGGCTTCAATATTCGAGAGTCAGCTTGATCTATTCCTTCATTAGTTAAGAAGGGAGAATTTGGAGGGGAAAAGGTGCATGAAAATTTGCCTTTATAATTGTGGTGTCATGAAAAAATACATATATTTGAGGTCATTCTAGAGTTAGTTCATGTCACAGAATTTCTAAAACCCTTAGAATTTCCTGAGGGATAATAGTTTCATGTGTTGTTTATAACAAGTTCTTCTTAATCATATCTGAGTTTGTGCCAATGCCATGACTTTTCATGGAGTCCCTACATAGCTTCTGAATGGAGTCTGGCCATCAGAAGAAAGAGTCAAGTGACTGGATGGTTGAAACTTTCAGTCCCACCCCTTAACTTCTGAGGAGGGATGAGGAGCTGGAGATTGAGTTCAATCATGATTGGCCAATGATTTCATCAACCATGCCTCTGTGATGAAACCCTGTATAAAAAAAACCTAAACAACTGAATTTGGGGAGTTTTGGGGTTAGTGAACACACAAAAATCTTGGTAGAATGTTGTGCTCCTACCCCCCATACCTCGCCCTGTTAATTTATTCTATTTGGCTGCTCCTGCACTTTATCTTTTATAATAAGTTGAAAGAGTAGAACACTCCCCTGGGTTCTGTGAGTCAGCCAGTCAGAAGCGTGGGTAACATGGTACCTCGTTTGTGACTGCTTTCTTAGGTGGGGGTAGTCTTTAGGACCGAGTCTTTAATCTGTGGGCTTTACATTAACTTCACATATTAGTGTCATGATTGAATTGTGTTGTTGGACCCCCAGTTGGTGTCAGAAAATTGGAGAATTTGTGTGGGAAAATTACATGTATTTGGTGTCAGAAAAAAAATATAACAATAATACTTATTCAACTACTTTTTCATTTAAACCTAATGACACACACACACACACAAACGTGGGTTTTGTTTGAGTCCGAGTTCTTGTCTTGTGAAAATCAAAGAATGAAGTCATGAACAAAAACGATTATGGGAGCCAAGTTTATTGGGAGAAACCGGTCCTGGAAAACATGCAGCTGGGGTTCCAGAAGCAGGCCAGTGTCTGGAGCTTCCTTTCCATGTTACAGTCAGGAGTAGTTTAGTATCCAAGCTGATTAACGTCTATTAGCCCATGTGTGGAGGCCCCCATGGCCATAAGTCACATGGGTGCAGGGATGTGCTCCCCCTCCACAGGAATGGACTTTAGGAACTCATTGCATGTCAGGGAGAAGAGAGAGGGTGAGAGGAAGTATGTGCTTTATAATATAGGGGGTGGGTAGTCTTGCTAGCTCCTAATTGGTCTTTTCAAAGAATTCTGCCTTAGGAATATCCTTTGGATTGGTTATATGCCTTACTGCCTTGTGCTTCAATTTCATGAGGAGAAAAGGTTTGGCCATGAGAACACAAAGTTAGCTTAGAAAATGCCACCAGTTTATGAGGATGATCTCACATACATAGACAGTGACTCAAAAGACAGCAGTGATACAATAGAAGTTGAAGAAATCGATATGTCTGGACTAATAGTGATGAAGAAAAGAGCAGTGATAAATAAAGTGATATGCTGCATTATATCATATTACTAGTATGTAAACATTACCTGTGGTAATTACTAAATAAAAATGTGCTCTGTTTAAAATATTGATTTCTTAATTTTGGGTTGGAAAAGTGGGGGACGTCTTATAGATGGGGGCACCTTATACATGGAAATATATGGTAACCTTTCTTTTGTTTATCTTACTTCTCCCACTCATGAAAACATTTGCTTTTTCTGTAGCTTGATGGAATGCTGCCTGATTCATGAATCCTCAAATTAAGCCAATTAGGTTAACAAATTAAATTTTGTTTTTTAACACACCTAAAAAGTAAATGTAGTTATTTCTTATATACCTTGGGATATAATGAGGAACTTCTAAAAGCAGCTAGGGGAAGAGAAAGAGAGAGAGAAAGAGAAAGATATTAAGAGAGATTGAGAGATAATACTGAATAGGATGAATTAATCACTCTTGGGGATTAGAAGGTATTTAAGGAAATGTCAAGAAGCTACAGACCAGTAGGAGGATCAGTACTACTCTGAATTAAATTTACAATACCCCACCCAGCCAGGTCTGGGTGTCCAGCTTGGACTACTGTACTCACTGCCCTGCTAGCTATGGTTCCACAGCAATCATACATTCCCTTTAAAAACTATCAACTTATCTAAGGACACATAACAAATCATGCTAAGAAAAGATAGATGAGAAAACCCAGTAAGATCAAAGAGGTTAAAATAAATTGAAAGTGTTATTTGTATTTACTGGTATGTAATAAATGCCTTATATTTATACAGTAATATCTTTATAAATATTCATAAAAACCAAAGTAATGTCGAATACAACTCTTCTAATTTTCTGATGAATAAGTAAAGGGGTGCATGCAAGATAAAAAAAAAATTTACAATACCCCAAAGCATTAAAATATCTGAAAGATGCTTTTGAATCATAAATATAACATAGGGTTTTATAAAGTTTGCAAACACATACATCATAAAATTTACTACTAAGTTCCCTGCTTTACCAATAAAATTTTGAAAATAAAATGGTGATTTTCAAACTTTTGTTTTGGCTTGGTTTTAATTTATAAGATTTGATTACTGAGCATAACCACCCCTGTCTACCTATAGTCCAAAACTTTAACTTGTTATCCTAGAGAAAGAAAAAAATCCCTTTTTTATACAATTCAACACTTCCCGGATAGTAAAATAAATGCATGATTATGTAGTAAGGTAGGAATTAGTTGGGAAATATTAGTTAAATTATGAGTTTACTCTGGCAATGTATTTTATAGCTTCTCACATGTCCTTTATTTCTAAGACCTATGGTCAATTTGTCTCATCTGGGACAAAAGCTAAAAATATAGTAGAATCCAAATAAATAAATCTATGTTCAAGTTACCAGTAAAAAGCAAAGTGCAACCATCATAGTGGCTGCCTGAAGTTTTAAACAGCTATTGTGTATTTCATATGCACATAGAAGGATTAGATTGCCTTTTACATTTCCATTTTGCTTATCTGTATTGGATAGACTTCAAGATACCATGAATTTACAAATTAAAACAATTATGTATTGCAAGGGAAATTATTATCAGGAATTAATGTTCTAGAGTTTAGCTTTTCAAATGGTATATGATTTTGTCTCTTAAAATAAAAATAATTACAATTAGTAGTTACTTACCTTTCATCACATCCTTTATTCTCAGTAATAAGTATATGATGTGTCAAGATTTTAAAAATATTTTAGTTCTCTCCTCATGAGTGGTAAAGTACATTTTATTTCTTTTTTACATATGAGAAAGCAGAGCTTTATTCTTACATTTTAATTTATTCAAAAAGAATCAGTGATTGACTTTCATATTATCCAGAATTCTGCAAAGAAGCAGAATGAGTATGACAATATAAATAACCTCATTATAAGGAACTAGAGGCCCAGTGCATGAATTGATGTATGGGTGGGGGTCCCTCTGCCTGGCCAGAGATGGGGCCGATTGGGGCCATCTTGCCTAGTCCCAATTGGGCCATTGGGGCTAGCGGGTTGGTTTGGGGGGGGGGGCAAGGGAGGTTGGCTGTGGGAACACACTGACCTTTTACATTTCCACCAGGGGGGCTCCTGCATTGAGTGTCTGCCCCCTGGTGGTCAGTGCACATCATAGTGACCGGTTGACCATTTGTTTGACTGGTCCTAACGGTCACTTAGGTATATATATATATATGTTTATGGTGGCTGAGAAGTCCCATGGTCTGCTGTCTGCCAGATGAAGACCCAGAAAATCTGGTGGTGTGGTTGTAGTCTGAAGTCCCTAGAACCAGAACTGATGGTGTAACTACTAGTTTAATCCTGAAGTCTGAAGACCAGGAGCGATAATGGTGTCTTAGAGCAAGGGCAGGAGAAGACCTGCTCAGACAGTCAGGCAGAGAAAGGGAATTCTCTCTCCCTCTTTCTTTTGGGTCTGGTGAGGCCCTCAATGGATGGGATGATGCCCACCTGCATTGAGGAGAGCAATGTGCTTCCCACAGACCACCGATTCAAATGCAGCTCTCATCCAGAAACACCCTCATGGACACCTCCAGAAATAATGGTTAGCCAAATATCAGAGCACTCCATGATATAAAATTAATTAACACAAAATTAATCATCATGGTTCTTATCTTTAAGATTCTGATAGGTTCTTTTGAAACTATAAGTGGTGAAACACATGGTTTCTCTTTATTAGAATTTATCACTTGGATGGTGGGGGAAGAGAGAGAAAAAAAGAAAAAGATGGAGAAAGAGAAGAGAGTAAATATGCATTATTAGATAATGTCTGTAATAAAAGCACATTAAGGTATATTGGTTAAATAAGTGTAGGCAGAATCAAGAATAGGTCCGATGGCCCAGCCAGCTTGGCTCAGTGGTTGAACATTGACCTATGGTTCGATTCCCAGGCATAGAACATGCCCTGGTTTCAGGCTCAATGCCCTGTGTGAGGCGTGCAAGAGGCAGCTGATCAATGATTCTCTCTCATCTTTGATGTTTCTATTTCTCTCTCCCTCTCTCTTCCTCTCTGAAATCAATAATTATATATTTTAAAAAAGGAATTGGTCCAATGAAGAAATGGGATTTGAGTCAGTACTTGAAAATATTTAGCTGAAGGAAGACAAGAGCATTCCTTAATGCAGAAAAAACCACAGAAGAGGAATGAAGAAAATAAATGTTAAATATATTCAGGGCATGATTATTTGAAAATTATATTTCTAGAGCAGATAGTTCATGCAGACAAGAGTGGAATGTGGGGATATATGATTCAGACATAAAGGGACTTACATGCCAAGACCAAAGTGGTTGTTTTCACCTAGTAGCTAATGAGCAGATATGATGAATTTAAAATATTTAAAATAGTACAGATCATGTATCATAGAAATGTGCACGTGAAACCTATATAATATTATTAACCGATGTCACCCCGATAAGTTTCATTAAAAAATAAAAACAAAACATTACCTGAAGGTGAGCAAAGATAAAATAACAAAATAGCTTGGCAATAGCATTTGTTTTTTGAGAACTGTTTTTGTGTTGGTGTGCTGAAGGAAATAGTTTTATACATCATGAATGCAGCACTCCTGAGGTTACCTATGTGACCTACAATTTAATATAGATGTTTGAAGGTTTCAGAAATTCCTTGGCACCTTGTCAAAACATTGAAAGCATTCTGAAATATTCAACAAGATGAGAGACACACTGCTCAGAGAATCCTTCAAAACCTACTCTTCAACCTGCCATTCACATGCCAGATGGACATCACCAACTTTGCACTGAATCAAAACCAGGATTGGATCACTTGATCATTTGATCCAAAGTGTATTTTACAGATAAAGAAAGTGAGGGCCCAACGAGGTTTCTACCTATTTTAAGATGTAACATTTTCCACTATGTCAGGTATTTTACAGAAATGCAATACCCTCTGTTCACTCAAATTTCTAAGTCTCTTCTTCATAAGAATCAGAAGTAACAGATTTTATTTATAAGGAGAAAAACTTAAATTCTTTTTTATACTATCTCTACTTTCTTAGAAATTTTGATATAAGGCTTATTAAGAAAGTTTAATAGATAATACCTGTTTATTCTTTGACAATTGACTTATGTACATAACAATCTAATCTACTTAAAATAAGTTGGGTTTATAATGACTTTAAATCCTGAAAGGAAAATTTTTAATTTATGTTTTTTTTGCTGTAATAGTGCTAGATTTTTAAAGATATTAATAATAATGAATAAATGATTATTTTGTCAGTGGAGAAGTACCAATTATAATAACTCTGTCTTGAATTAATCAAGTTTGAATTTTTATATAATTAATATGAGATTAAAATAATATTAATATTGATAATGAGCATGCATTTAGAACTTCCTTTGCCTGGTGAAAATTATCTCCCTTATCTTCAGGCTTTATCTAAGTTTTGCAAGTAAAGCTGAAGTATTTCCATGTTGTATTGGGGAAACTTGGGTTTGAGCATATGAAATCCACTGCTACCGGGGAGGTGGAAGAGCTGAGATTTGCATTCAAGGGTCTCTGACTCCCAGGGCCAGCACCTCTTCCGCTATGGCATTTTTCTCCCTTCCTAAAATTATTCTATGTTATTGGGAATTTTAAAGGCTGATACATAATATTTCTTCTTCCCGTCTTGAGTTCAGAGCCATATTAGCAATAAGTCACAGTAGGTACAATAATGGAGGTCAAAATATCAGCTTTGGAAAATATGGTATGTTTATATGGTGAAAAATAGCCTTCTTCAAATGTTATCTTTGAATTAGAGAGATTCTCAAACTCAAACAGAGGTAGAAGTAGCTGTATATAGGCCTCTATCCAGTGGAAGTGCCTCCCCGCTTAAGGCCATCACAGTGTGTAGGGCTATACAAACTGCATTCTGTGCAAGCCAATTGGGTTTGAGAACTTCCTAACCAGTGAGGTTAGGAAGGGGTGCTAGCCTTCTTTTTGTCTCCCAAATTCACTAACTAGACAACTCATTTTTTTTTCTCCTGGACCAGATTTCGTGAAGTGTGGAAGAGAACCTAGGAGGGTATCCCAACATAGACTCATGAGAATGCTTGCTTAAGTGTTCCCACAGCATAATATCAGCATAGAGGCGTGGACCACCTTTACAGAGTGGTGAGGCTTTGCCAGGTAGTTCAGTTGGTTAGAGCATCTTCCCCATACGCCAGAGTTATTGATCCCCAGTTGAGGCACATGAAAGAAGCAACCAATGAATGCATAGATAAGTAGAAAACCAAGTCAACATTTCTCTCCCTCCTCTCTCTCTATTTCTAAAATCAATTAAAAAAAATAGAATAGTTGAATAAGCAGTTTAGTTTACTTTGTAGCTTAGCCTGTTTTAAAATAATAATATAATGAATATAATTTTAAATATAAGAATGCTTGCCATTAATGTATTTTGTGATCAGTGAAAATATTCTACTTTGGAATATATTCAGATATATTTTTTTAAAAAAAAATTTGGAATACAGCCTTCTAATTCTACCTTAAAATAGAAGTAAAATATTTGATTATTTGAAACTTTTCCAAAGTTTCATAGAAACGTTTGCAATGATTTAAAAGTCAATGCTAACTTTTGAAACACATATGTCACCAGGGATGGATGGCCTAATTTAGATGAATTGTGATTCAAGTATTCATCTAAATTTCAAGGTTGACCTAAATCAAATATGAGAGCCTTGAAGTTTGGTTAACTTTATTCATTATGTTTCCTCTTTGTATGTCTTTTTTTATTTTCTGTGTCTGGCTTACATTAGAAGCAGAACTGCTAGCAGTATCAGAAAAACTGTTTCTATGATTTCATGCAACTATCTACCTAAAATGTGCAAATCTCTAAGAATTTGGGTCCATATTTTCAGCCTGAAGAGGTTTCAGAACTGGGAAGAATTTTTATAAATATATTTTATTTTCTGTATCATGTAATTTTTTCATTATTTCTATTGACAAAATTTAGTTGGCATGATAAGTGTATTTTTATATTTACATTTTAAAGATGCTTAGAAACAAATTCTTATTTGAATATATAATGGCTCTATCTTCAAACATTCATTTCAGAATTAGCAATATGTGTTAACAAAATTAATTGAAAACCTCATATAAGAAAATTATTTTTAAATATATTTGTATTAATTTCAGAAAGGAAGGGAAGAGAGAGAGGGATAGAAACATCAATGATGAGAGAGAATCATTGATCGGCTGCCTCTTGCACACCCCACACTGGGGACTGAGCCCACAGTCCAGGCATGTGGCCTGACCAGGAATCGTACCATGACCTCCTGGTTCACAGGTTACTCTCAACCACTGAGCCATGTGAGCCAGGCAGAAAATTATATTTTATAGTATATTTTTCACTTGGCTGGCTTCTACTTATTTTTTATATCTTGGTTAGCATGTGACCTCAAGAGGCCTTTGATGGTTATATACATAAAGTAGCTCCAGACACTATCGCCCTGTTTTCGTTGTTTTGTTGAAGGATATAACTATCAATTACCATCTGCATTCTTTTTGTTCGTTAGATAATTACACCTTTCCCTGTGTTAGAAGGTACATACCTATACATATATAGATACAGATATATATGTGTGGACAATAGATATTCACATTTTTCACAGGAGGTATGTTCTGTAAAGTAGCAATGAACCTGAATTAGCATGTACCAAATCACTGCTCCAAGGGGAAATACAGCCATAGGTTTTTGCAAGCTTCTGATCACCCATATTGACCAACCAAATTGTCATTTACAAATATAGATTTGTTTGCCAACATCCTTGACAAACAAATCAGTCTCATTAAGTTGAAAAATTGCTCTTTCCAAGAACCCTTTCCTGGTATAAAACTTAGCAAAGCTTTTCACTTATTTTCTGCAGCCTCCTGATCTGCAGAACCAGCCTCACCTGAAAGCTGAACATTTTTTCACATTGCATCATATTTTCAGACTTGTGAGCCAGCCAGCACTAGCCAAGAAGGGTTTAACAGTTTCCTAGACTTTCGGTGTGACAACAATACTGTCTACTCAGCTTTAAAAAAAAAATCAATTATCATCTCTTGACTCTACAAATATAACCACTTTTCCAACTTTTTCATAGTTTCATCATACACCGTATTCATTACTTAAGCATTTTCTGAAGTAGCCTCATGGGCAGATTAGCAAATTTCCTTTCTCTTTCTTAATGTACCATATTGTTGATTCATTAACATTGAACTCATGGCAATAGCACTATAATTAAATGCCTTAACAAGTTTATCTAATGCACTTATTTTTCCTCCACAAGGCGCATCACAGCCTTTTCGAACTTAGGAATACTAGACACTTCATTGATGTGGTTGAGGACCAATTTAAGCAGTAAAATTACCAAAAAAGCATAAAAAGTCAACACATGGCACTAAATAGACTATGAAAGCCCCCTTGTTTTAGAGTATGGAAGCTGGAACAAGAAGGTAGAGAGGCCATTGTTTTGGTCAACCTCATTTCTGTGCATGTTTCTAAATGATGGTAAGAACTCCTAAAATATTGATATTTGGAAGTTTCTAATATATCCAATATGAATACATATATACCAATTATTCTTTCTTAAACATATATTTTATTTGTTTTTTACAGCGAGGAAGGGAGAGGGATAGAGAGTTAGAAACATCAATGAGAGAGAAGCATCAATCAGCTGCCTCCTGTACAGCCCCTACTGGGGATGTGCCTGCAACCAAGGTACATGCCCTTGCCCGGAATCAAACCTGGGACTCTTCAGTCCCCAGGCCGACATTCTATCCAGTGAGCCAAACCGGCTAGGGCTACCAATTGTTCTTAAAGATATTAAGAGCAGAATATAAACTTTGCTGGACTTTGCACAGCCCTATTACATAGTTGGAATTCAATTTCCTGTCACTAAACTGGCATGGCATAGAGGCCAGTGTGTACTGTGATGACCCCAGTATGTATATTTTTACTTCTGCATTAATTCTCAGCTAAAATGTGACTAAGGGGACAATGGCAAGATCAAGGCCATATGCCCAAGAAGACTGGTAATAATTGTGCAGATAATCAGGACATCTAGAGAGTGTTGTAAAAGTTTAAATCCAAAATGAATTTAGAACTTTATTTCTGTAGTCTTATGAATAAGGCAAGATTTGGGAGACAGGTTCAGTAATTCCAAAAGTACTTGGGTGTTTCCTCCAGTCTCCTCTAATTCATTTTACCTCATTATACAAGGACTACATGTTCATTCTTCCTCTACCTCCTCACACGCACACCTCTTATTCCATGCTGGTGACATACAATTGCTTGCATACTCTCATATTTTAATACAATAGCCTCTGGGACTGACAGGGTTGAGTGTACTTAACATGGAGCAGAGCTGGAGAAACTTAGGACTGACACCTTTAAGTAAATAACCATTTGCACTATTTAACTCATACAAACCATAAATATTACAGTTTATATAAGAAAATATATCACAAACACCCTTCCTGAACAGCTAACATAAAAATAAAACAGTGATTGGAATATGTTTATGAGTGTGTGTGTGTGTATAAGTTGGATCTATTTCATTAAATAACTACACTGATGTCATGTTTACTGATGCCTTTATACCAGAAAGCATGATTAATGGCCTGTAGCCATAAAAATCTAGTTGTAGAAAGGTAATTATAGTTGATATTATTCATATATGAAGTTTAAAGCAGAGTGTTAGAAGAGGTGGCTGCATGAAAAGGTGGGGACCATCTCAGAGCATCTTGCATGTCATAATAAAGAGGTTTGAAATTAATATATATATTGAAGCGACCATTATGATGGAACGACCGGGATGGCCAGAACAACCAGAACCACCAGTTGCTATGATGTGCACTGACCACCAGGGGGAAGACGCCCAAAACAGGAGCTGCCCCCAGCCTGCAGCCCGATGGGGCCTGCTGGCCAACCTCCCAGTCCCTCTCCCTGCCCAGCAGGCCCTGATTGCCCAATCAGGGCTAGGCCCCTGGCTGGGATGGGGAAACAGGGGTGGATGGTTGGAGACGCAGGCAGCAAGTGGCAGGAGGAGGGGAGGAGGAAAGGAGGTGGGAAGGTGAAGAACCGCGCAGGTAGTGAGAGACGGAGGAGGCAGGGAGGCGAGGAATCTGATCAGCCCTGATCACCAGCCAGGACTAGGGACCTCACCCATGCACAAATTTTGTGCACTGTGCCTCTAGTTTGTATATAATAAGGAATTTCTTGGGAATAACTCCCAGTTCAAATTTAAACCAAATATTCTTGTTGTGCTCTATTATACAACCTAATGAAGATTTTTGGCTGTTTCTCATATTTTCAGCCATAAATGAAAGGGAACAACTTATACCCCCACTGGCCTATTCCAGCTTTCCTCATTTTGTCTATCTATATATCTACTGTGTATATGGTGATGTGCAAAAGTAGGTCTACAGTTGTGAGTACACAGAACACAGACTTGATTCTTGTATTATTTTTTATTCATTTAAAATTGTATTTATTTTAGAGATAGAGAGAGGAAGGGAGAGAAAGAAACATTGATGCCAGAGCAAAACATTGATTGGCTGCCTCCAACATGCCCCCAACTGGGGATTAAGCCCCAAATCTGGGCATGTACCCTAACTGGGAATCAAACAGGCAACCTTTTTGTACATAAGACTATGCCCAACCAGTTGAGCCACACTGGCCAGGGCATCTTGTATTATTATTCATTAATTATTGTGTTACTTTTCATACATACAACTGTAGACCTACTTTTGCCCCACCCTGTATTCCCTCACATCCCACTGGGCATAGGCTGTGTGGATTATGACTCAGAATGTACCTCATGTAGCATAGCAAGAGTTCAAATTCTATTGCACTTCATTACACCACATAAAAGCACATATAAAAAAATTTATTGATCGAACTAATATCATTTGAGCACTCACCAAACCCGAGGCACTATTATAGGCCCATATTTCACATGAATGAACAAAATAAACAAAAACCATTGCCCTCGTAGAACTTATATTCCAGCACACATGCCAGCATCTACCAGAAAACAAAAGCAAAAATCCCCAATGCATCACGTGTCCCAGCACTTGGTGCCGAACAGCCCCTAAACTGATTCTGATTATTGGGACAGTCGGTCCAGTAGTTTTGATGTGGCAATGTCTTGAAGAAACACCCAAAAGCAGGTGCCATGTGAGAGAGAGATGCCCCACTGGCACCCAGTTTACTCCTACAGAGTCTCCTCTCAACGTGCTATTTATATGTTGAGCATTTACAAGTTCAATGCAAGCCTACAGACAGGCTTCCTAAATGACGTTACTGAGTCCGACAGACATGAAATATGTCAGCATTTGTTCTTTCAAGAATCAGGAAGTCACAGTTGGACCCTTCTATTACTGAGACTCAGGAACCCCACCATGCACTGTGTTCCCTGGAAGCGTACATCAAGTCATTTATTCTGTTGAAAAGATATTCCTGTTCGAGTAAGAAGGGCAAGAAAATATTGTACATAATACCCATGAAAGACAAAAGGAAGAGAGCTGGAGCTGGCAGGCAAAGTCTGCAGACCACACTGCAGGTCTGATGTTTGTGAAAAGAGAATGCGAAAAGGGATGATTGAGTAGAAAAAACCCAGACTGCAGTGTAGCTTTGACAAAGTTTTGGCCAGGCTGTCCAGGAGCTCAGGGGCAATTGCTGTAGAGGAGTTCCACATTGGAGAGAAACGTCCAGACTAGCACCATCATCCATCATTGTCCTACAGTTGTTCGAGAGGAGTTCTCCAGCTAACGGCTGTCAGCTCAATGCACCCCTTGCAGTCAGTTGAAAAGGTCTTTCTTGAAGGGAAATTCCAATGATGCCTCTTCGTCATGACATGCCTATCTCATTCATCGTATATCTTTCAGTTTTCTGGCTCTTCCTTGTTGAAGTGAGTCTCAATCTCAGTCTGATTGCCTCTCTCTGAGTAGCTTGATATCACCAATCTTTTTATAGCATCTATGTCTTTCTTCTATCAAACCACCCAAGACTGAATGAGGAGTGATATACAATTTCCTCAAATCTGTTAAAGTATTTTGGATATAACAAGTAAAACACTGTGCTTTTTTAACTGTGTTGAAAACAAGGTAAGTACAGCTTTATAAATATTTATTTTTAATTTTAAACATTTTTTTATTTATCAGTACAAACATATGTTAACACTGATAACAAAGAGAAGAAGTAATAGAAGTTTTAGGATCTTTCAATAATCTGAGAAAAGCAATCTATAGTTCTTAATTCTCTTTTTAACTAGAATTTTATTTGTTTCCATTTCATTCCCAGCCAACTTCACTCCAGGGCAGGCTTAGTCTATGTGTGTTTATCACTTGTAGTCCTGCTTTTATTGAAAACCTTGGGGGAATTTCCTCTATAACATTCCCTGTTCTTATATAGGCCTAAAATTTCACTTATTGGAGAGCAACGAGTGCAATTTTCTTTTAGGTGGATGATGCGTTTTCCAAAATAATTTGTTCCTTAGTTAGAGTGGTTAAAATGGGTGCCTTGCAGGCAAAACACCAGCCTAACTAAAAGATTCAGAAAATGGGTGAGTGGGAATATTCATGGATTTTCCTCAGTGTTGAATCTCAGGGATTTTGTTTAAGTATCAGTGAAGTAATCAACTTGTTAAATAATCAATAATAGATAAATCAGAAAACATCCACTGGGTCTAACTAATGTTGCAATCCACAATGAAATGCTCATAGATATATCTTTTCGAATACATGTCTCCTACACTGCCAAAGAAGAATCTGAAGCACTATTATTTTAGAGATATACACAGTGTAATATGAGATTCTCCTCAACCAAAACTGATCAGAAAAGTCAAATTGGTCAAATTCAGTTTGATATTACTGCAACAAATATGATAGCAATCTGGAACTAAAATACAGAGTGGTTATTTAATTAAGGCCAAACCATACCCTTACCTTCTGAGTATTATGATTTTATTAAAGAAATTAACAAAAAATTAATAAAGTAGATCTTTAGTTTATTTTAAAAATATAAAGTCTGAATATGATCAAATTTCAAAAATGTTTTAGGTCAGGGGAAGGACCACAGTCTGCTATCAGGAAGGCTTCAGCTTAAATCCTGACCAAAAAAGTTACTCCAATTTTTGAAACTGAAATTTTCACTTATATCAATACTTGTACCAATCCTATATAATAAAAGGCTAATATGCAAATAGACCAAACAACAGTACAACCGTACAACCAATCGCTATGACATGCACTGACCACCAGGGTGTGTGTGCAGAACATGGTGGGAGTTGGCTGAGGTGGGATGGTGGAGCAGGTGAGCCGGGGTGACAGACCAAGGTGGGTGCCAGTCGCTGTCATAAGGGCAAGCCTCTGGTGATTACTGAATATTTTTTTCTGCCGCACACCGTGGTCCTGCCTGGCACTCTCACTTGCTGCCAGCGCTGGCCCTGCTCACACCTGCTGCCATTGCCAGGGCCTCTGCTCCCACCCACTGCAGATGCCCAATGCCAGTCCCAACCACTCTGCACCATCAATGGTGGCTACCAGCCCTGATCACCCCTGAGGACTTCTCCACCCCCCTGCTCCTAAGGGGTGATCAGGGCAGCAGCCACCACTCACACCCGCTGCTGGCACCAGCCCCACTCACTCCATGCCATCAGCAGGATCGAGGGGGGTCACCAGCAGACGGGACTGGGGCCACAGTGGGAGGGGTCAAGTGGGGACGCCGAGGATGGGCCAAGACCTGCCCCTGTGCCTACCACGGCCTCATGGCCCACAGTTCCTTTCAAGGTGCACGAATTTGTGCACTGGGCCCCTAGGTTCATATAATTGTTTAGAAAATAAACTGTCAATTATAGTAGGTGGCACATATTAAGTTCTCAATGACTGAATATTATTACAACTAATACGAAGAATAAAATTTAATTACATAATATATGATCTGCATTGTGCTATCCTAAAAGTCATAGGGAATTTATTATATCACAATTATAATAATTATATAAATAATAATACTTATTACCTACTATTTATTTAAGTCTTGATTTGGATTTAAACATACTTTCATAAAAAGCCTTCCATGTCCTATTTAAGACCAATAAACATTTGGTACAAAATTAGCATAATTTAAAACTCAGATGAGAGGTAAGCCTGAATTAAGAGATTTCCTGGTAACTTTTAATTTGGGTTGTGTCTCTGAAACCTCCGCTGTCTCTTGCTGCTCTCCAGATGGACAGTTACATCTTAATACACTTGCCAAGCTCCTGTAGGTTGATGGACATGTAGAAGCCCTGAATGCTGAAAGCTCTTAAAAAAAAAATGAAATGGGTGGTACATATGGTCTTCGTGAAGAGTCTAGTCAAGGGAAGTGAAAGTACATTCTGCATGCTATTCCTTGGCAGGCTGTTGTGCCAGCAGAGCTCCTTAGAGCTCTCTGCTGTGATTCACTTATCTGTTATGTGGCTCTCACGATGAGCAATGAATTGCCTGTGAGTCAGCAACACAGAGTGTTATTTAAAACGTTATAAAACACTCAGCTGTCTTCGCAGATCTAATGATGTAGCAAAGGCAGAGAACTAACAAAAAGTCAAGGAGTCTCCTTGGCCTTGTAGCTTCATTATCTTGTTACCTGAGCTTACATGACTCAAAGGTCAAGATACCTGTAGAGAAAAGCAAAATTTAGGAATAGACCAAAGGCACCAAATTGCTTTGTCACTCTCAGCATTAAGAGAAATCCTAGTGTGTCCTTAGACGCCCAGCAAGGTTAAAAGCTATACAATAAGTCCATGGGCAATTAATGGTGACCAATCATTTATTAGGCCATTTATTATTATGTAAACCTGGGATATGTCAGGGATTGCACCCTTCAAATTATAATTCACTTAAATTTTTGGCATTCAAAAAATCGTTATGAGAACAAGTTTACATGAAGCCACTGGAAAATGAAGACAAGAAAACAAAACAAAACATCAAAGCACCATACAGATATAGTAACTGAATTTTATCAACTTATAAGTGAATGTGTCTTTTTTAAAAATAGAACTTAATAACCTCTGGACTCATGTTCTATCAAACATACAGGGATGGGCTAAAGTAGGTGCACAGTAGTGAGTATGTGAAACAGACTTAAAGCTATTGTAATGAGCATAACCCACATGCATGTTTCCGTATGAACAACTGTAAATCTACTTTTGCCCACCCCATATTTAAAAGTGGGGATGATGAATAGGAGTCACCCTACTGAACCACAGCAGTGCTAGAATTTAAAAACAAAAACTATATAACATCAAATTAAAATAACTTTTTACTAATTGAACTTCAAACTAATAAACAAGAAAGTACAGTTAATTATTTTTGAATGACAGGCTTGTCATCATGATTTATATATCTGAACCAACTTTATATTAATTTTGAATATTTCTTGGATGAGGAATTTGATGAAATTGAAAGGGCAAGAGCTTTAGGGCAAAACAGTCGTGTAAGAAATACAGCTATAAAAAGGACATTTTTAACTTTTTAATTATTATTTAATTATAATTTTTTAAGTAAGGTACAAGCCATCTACTCTTCTCAGCCAGCATTTTTTTATTGTCATTGAATAAAAAAATATTTCGCAGGGCAATTGTGCATTTTAGAAATTTGTGTATAATTCTCCTCCCGTTTGAAATAAAAATAGAAACTATTATAACTTGCTTAAGAGGAAAACTTGATTGAGGGATGGGTGCACATATCAAAACTCACCAATTTGTTCATTTTAAATATGTGAAGCTTATTGTATGTCCAGAAATCTTACTCCAATAAAGCTAAAAAAAACTATTTGGAAGTGATTATTGTTTATGTCTAACTCTTTTGGAACAGCAAACCAAGACAGGCAGTTGTTTCTCTCTGCTTTTTGTCACATAGACATGTGAATGACAACAAAAATACCATGTGTTACTTATTGCTTTCCACTTACAAACACTTTGGGGAAAAATTATTCACAGGAACCCTGTGAGGTAGGAAGGCAGATTTTTTTTAATGTAAAATCTAACGCTCAAGTAATTTAAATAATTTGTATAGACAGGAATCTCATTGGATATATAAACTCACATCAATTTTCTGGAAACTGAATCTTGTCAAAATTCAATGTACCTCCACAGGTATGACGTTACTAAATATTCGGCCCTGAAAATTTTTTAGCAGGTTTACTGCATTGCATGAAAAACATAGAAGGAATATATGAAAATTGTATAACAAAAAAAGAGAATAGCAAGGAGTAACATAGCACAAAAATATTTTTATAACACCAAAAGATCCAAAATTTGCTTAGTTGTCCCTCCTTCTCTCCAGTTCTGTTTTCTTCCACATTTCATATTTTCCTGCCCACCCATCCTCCCTCCTTCCTTTTCTTCCTATTTTTCTTTCTTTCTTAGAAAAGAAAATAACTCACACTATGACATTCCTTTGTGTCTGCCCATCCTGTTTTCCCTCAAGATGATTTTGAGTGTTCTTCGAATGGCATTCAATATAAATTACAAAATTGAGGTTTTTCATATGATGTGTCTCTCTCTCTCTCCATTCTCTCTCTCAAATCAATAAACATATCCTTGGTGAGGATAAAAAATAATAAAAAAGAAAGAAAATACCAATTATCTCTAGGTGGTAGATTTTTATTTTTGGCTATGTTTTCTCAAAGTAACTATAGAAACCTTAATTTATTTTGTAATTTTAAAAGATCATTCTTTAATCATTAAAGCACACCACGGTGAGATTTATCTTGTCTTACCATGTCCATATGGCACCTAGTCCTGCTGGAAATGTTAACTATATTTCAGTCCTGTTTTCTTCAAGGAAGTCAGTGAAGGTGGGAGACATAGTTGAACATTTTGTCAAAACTGAAAATATATATATTAAATAGGCATATTATACTTACTGCCAAAACAGCAATTAATATGCCAAATATATGTATGTCATGCTCAGCATTATTGATTTTAAAATTTTTTGATGGGAGACTTGAATTTCAGAAAAAGAATCAAAATCCTCCAAACACTTGCATTTCTTGCCTATATTTTAAAGTAATTAACTCTAATCAACATTAAAATTAATAAAATATATTTTTCATAGCAATGCACAGAAAGGGGAGCATTTAGAGGAAATTTAGAGGAAACTTTCTTCTTCTTTATTCCACATGTTAAAAAGGGAGTATGTCATTTAGGGCAGGTAGAAACTAAGCTTATATTCATTCAAGAAAATTAATTGATCACATATACTGTGCCAACAACAAGCACTGCGAGAATTAAAATTAGGATTGTGCAGGCCCATGGAAACCTGTCCAAAAATTTTCCAAACATTACAACTTCTTCTCCATACCCAGAATCATGCTGTTAACTTGATCCTTTGTCAAAGAGAACTCAGCTGTATAAAACTGTTTGACATTGAAATTGGAGTTGTCAATACTTTACTGATAAATGTGAATGTTCCACAAGTGTCTTCTCCTGTTATTTTAGACATACATGATTGTACTTTCTATATACACAAATCAAATCTGTAAGTGCCTAGAGAGTAATTACACCAATATTTCCTCCATAACTTTTTCTGTTCAAGCTTCTATTGTTTGGTAGGTACGTGTTACACCTAGGGAATAATGTCTGTTCTTATATTGCAGAGCTAGATGTATTATTGTAAACTAATATGTTTCTGGAGTTT
Organism: Myotis davidii; assembly: GCF_000327345.1. NCBI lineage: Eukaryota > Metazoa > Chordata > Mammalia > Chiroptera > Vespertilionidae > Myotis > Myotis davidii. Next base: position 373,045 of record NW_006287829.1, read on the forward strand.
TGAAAACAACACTCAGCTGCTCTGTGTTGTACCTTACAACAAAAACATATTGATTTGAACCGGAGGGCAAACTCTCCTGGCTGCATGATGACGGCCCAGATACTTGATGGATGCATCTGGCATTTATCAATACTCTAATATGATTTTTCTTTCAAAATTTCACTTCATTCAAATGAATAATAAATGTAGTGCCTTTATGCAGACCTTGTTCATAGTAAAATATTCTTGGGTTCTATTTACTTTATTACTTTACTATTTCAAATTTTAAAGTGAATCCATTCAACAACTAAGTGTAACTAAATATTTTATAACTAATTCCAATCCTATCTAATAAAAGAGTAATATGCAAATTGACCATCACTCCAACACACAAGATGGCTGTCACAAGATGGCCAGCAGGCGGGGGGGGGCAGTTGGGAGGGACAAGGCCTGAAAGGGATTACAATTAGGGGCGACCAGGCCTGTAGGAGAAGGCAGTTAGGGGGGACCCAGGCCTGCAGGGGAGGGCAGTTGGGGGCATCCAGGCCTGCAGAGGAGAGCGGTTAGGGGTGACCAGACCAGCAGAGGAGGGCAGTGAGAGGCGACCAGGCTGGCAGGGGGGCAGTTGGTGGCAATCAGGCAGGCAGGGGGGGCAGTTATGGGGGCGGGGGA
>NW_006287829.1:373816-375899 GCF_000327345.1 Myotis davidii
ATTGTTTAAAAATGTATTTTGATTGATTTCAGGGAGGAAGGGAGAGGGAGAGAGAGATGGAAATATCAATGATGAGAGAGAATCATTGATCAGCTGCCTCATGCATGTCCCCTGTTGGGGATAGGTATAGAGCCTGAAACCCAGGCCCTGTACCCTGACCAGGAATTGAACTGTGACCTCCTGGTTCATGGGCTGATGCTCAATCACTGATACACACTGGCTGGGCTTGATATTTTATATTCTTATCAAAAATAGAATCATTCAGTGCTCATTATGAAAAAATAAATCCTAATAAACGTTTTGCATTTAATTTTATTTAAGTAGACATTTAATTCTAAGTCAAAATCTATTATTAGAATATATTCAATAATCTGTGTTTTCTATGGATAAGGGTTTATTTTATTAAGAGCAAGAATTTTAAAGCCAGAGTTTGACAGAGATTCTGTGAATTCCTGAACACTGTGTGCAAATTAAAGTATGCAAATTTGGTTTTGGGCTGTGACATAAAGGTTTAGAGTGTTGTTTTTTTTCCTGCAACTTGTTATATATTAAGTAATATACCCTATTATATTACTAAAATAGGTTAGCAATATTAATCTAGGCTTGTGTACAAAGTTATCATTACTTAGTGTCCTATGGAACAGTAATCTATGTATGTGTTTCCACCCTGGCCTCCTCCTTCTAAAACAAAACAACAACAAAATAGTCTTATCAAATAAATTTAATACTCATAAAATACATTTAAAATATCTTCAAGATTTACTTTGTGGCAATTTTTCAAACTTGTTTTCATTTTTCTTGTGTCTTCCTGGAGACCAGGGATTCTGGAAAGGTACTTTGGGGTCAGATTTAGAGGGTTTGAAAGACAAGATAAAGTTTCACTTTAATCACATAGACAGTAAGGTACCATTTAAAGGGAGGGGACTGATGAAGGTGATGTTTTAAGAATAGTCCAGAGTCAGTTTGCAGAGAACTTTTGAGAAAGAGATTTGCTCTAGGGAGAGCCAGGAGGTCACCGTAACATTGAAGTCCTTGCTTTATCAATCTAATCACAGTAGATATTTGAAGTGGCATCTCCTGATTGGTCAGGTTGTTAGAGGGTTCATCCATAATAAGCTAACTAGTATGCCTTCTATTCTTCAAAGTTCTGCAGCCCCTCATCCTCCTGTACTTAGTCCACTCACACTCATGCATCACCCTATCGCTCTGACTATCTTGGTCGCAATATATCCCAGGCTGTGAATGAAATGCTTATACCTCAATTTTATTTCTATCCACTCATTTCCCAATTTGAAGATCATTCTCTCTTTGTATGGACTCCTAAAGTGGACAGAAGAATTTATTAGGATCAATTTTATCGAAGTTTCACTTTAATGACGTAGGCACTAAGGTACCATTTAAAGGTAGGGGACTGATGAAGGTGATGTTTTAAGAATAATCCAGAGTCGGTTTGCAGAGAACTTTTGAGAAAGAGATTTGTTCTAGGGAGAGCCAGGAGGTCACCATAACATTGAAGTCCTTGCTTTATCAATCTAATCACAGCAGGGTTTAATGTAGATATTTAAAGTGGCATCTCCCGATTGGTCAGGTTGTTAGAGGGTTCGTCCATAATAAGCTAACTAGTATGCCTTCTATTCTTCAAAGTTCTGCAGCCCCTCATCCTCCTGTACTTAGTCCACTCACACTCATGCATCACCCTATCGCTCTGACTATCTTGGTCTCTATCCACTTTTCCCAATTTGAAGATCATTCTCTCTTTGTATGGACTCCTAAAGTGGACAGAAGAATTTATTAGGATCAATTTTATCTATCGCTTTCAGAATTCTGTAACTTTGATAAGGTCACGAAAGGTTAATGCTCTCCTATTAAAATGAATAAGCCCAATTTCCTCAAACTTTCCTCTCAAATAACATCATTGATTCTGATACACCGTGCACTCAGCTCTCTCAAGGGTAATTATGTCCTTAAGTGGCTCTGTGCCAACCAGTATTTTACAACATGTTAGCCATGTCCAGAATCACACAAAGATTGCTCAGTTTTAAATGGAATTGATCTAACAGTATCTGCTACCCTTTTAGCTATA
>NW_006287829.1:376709-378464 GCF_000327345.1 Myotis davidii
GTTTTCCCAAGAAAGTTATAAAAAGAGTGATAAGAAATTAGGAAGGAGTTGCAGAGCACTGGGTTAAGTGGAGAATTGAAACTAAAAATATAAATTATGAATAAACATCTTGGGAGTTACATACTTGATACCAAAAGTCAGATCTTAGGACCACAAAATCTCTCATTTCCCAATTTAATATAAATCTCAACTTGAAAGGTTCAGTGTTTTGATAAAAGTATAAGCCCAATGTGAATTAGTAATGCCAGTTACATTGCTGTAAGAAATATTTTGGAAGAGTATTTTAATAGCAACAACTGAGGGAAAGGGCCCATAAAAAAGCTTATCGATATACTAGCATATAAAAGCCTAAGCAGCTGTATGACCAGAATGACCAGAACGACTAGAACAACTGGTCTACCAGTCACTATGACGCGCACTGACCACCAGGGGGCAGACGCTCAATGCAGGAGCTACCCCCTGGTGATCAGTGTGCTCCCACATGGGGAGCACCACTCAGGCAGAAGCCGGGCTCATGGCTGGTGAGCGCAGCCGCAGCGGGGGGAGCCTCTCCCGACTCCATGGCAGCACTACCAAGCAGCGGCAGCAGCAGCAAGCACAGCAGACCAGGATGAGCGCGAGCAATGTGGCGTCCAGGCCTAACTCGAGCTCCTCCCTGGCCGCCTGCTGCTTGGCACCCTGCTACACCCCCCAGGGGTCCCGGATTGTGAGGGGGCACAGGCCAGGCTGAGGGACCCCATCTCCCCCTGCATGAATCTGTGCACTGGGCCTCTAGTTTAGTAAAATGTTCGTAGAAACAAACTGTGGGAAGGGTGAAATTAACTCTAAGATGTTAGGTTTTGCTAGCACCAGCCCTGAAACACTAACCTGGTATTGTATTTAGTATGCTTCTGTTTCTGTATAACATAATTTTTTTTTCTCTTTTAAGAATTTGTGTTAAAATATCCATTTCCTTGTGTGTCTTCTTCCCCTAGAGAAAAACAATCTAATCACAAGTTCTGGTTATACTGAGCAATCAAGAAACATTTACACTGCATTCATTTATCTATGTAATTTTTTTTAATTTAAATTCTTTACTGTTTAATGTATTACATGTCTACTTTTTCCTCCATTAACCTATCCCCACCCCCTCCCCCAACTCCCAGCACATACCCTCCCCCCCAACACCTCCTATCTGTGTCAATTGGTTATGCTCATAAGCATGAATACAAGTTCTTTGGTTGATCTCTTACCCCATCACCCACTTGCCTTCCATCATAGGTTGGACAGTCTATTCGATGCTTCTATGACTCTGGTTCTATTTTTGTTCATCGGTTTATATTGTTCATTACATTCCACAAATGAGTGAGATCATGTGATATGCATCTTTCTATGACTGGTTTATTTTGCTTAGCATAATGCTCTCCAGTACCATCCATGCTGTTGCAAATGGAAAGAGTTCCTTCTTTTTTACAGAAGCATAGTATTCCGTTTTGTAGATGTACAAGTTTTTTAATCCACTCATCTGCTGATGGGCATTTAGTCTGTTTCCAAATCTTAGCTATTGTAATTGTGCTTCTATGAACATATGGGTGCATATATCCTTTCTGATTGGTGTTTCTAGCTTCTTGGGATAAATTCCTAGAAGTGGGATCACTGGGTCAAATGGGAGTTCCATTTTTAGTTGTTTGAGGAAACCCCATACTGTTCTCCACAATGGCTGCACCAGTCTGCATTCCCACCAGCAGTGCATTAGGGTTCCTTTTTCTCTGGATC
>NW_006287829.1:379280-381391 GCF_000327345.1 Myotis davidii
TTGAGACCCACTGGTCAATAGAGGATCCAGAGATTGACTCAAGCCATTATGCTCAATTAGTATTTGACAAAGGAGGCAAGAACATACAATGGAGTCTAGACAGTCTCTTCAATAAATGGTGTTGGGAAAATTGGACAGATACATGCAACAAAATGAAACTAGGCCACCAATTTACACCATACACAAAAATAAACTGAAAATGGATAAAGGACTTAAATGTAAGATGGGAAGCAATAAAAACCCTAGAAGAAGCCATAGGCAGCAAAATAGCAGACATTTTTGGTAGCAACATCTTTACCAATACAGCTCCTAGGGCAATGGAAACTAAGGAGAAAATAAACAAATGGGCTACATCAAAATAAAAAGCTTCTGCACACCAAAAGAAACCATCAACAAAACAACAAGAAATCCCACTGCATGGGAGAACATATTTGCCAATGTTATCTATACTATAAAAAGGTGATATGCTAATTAGACCAGTTACCGGACAACTTACAGATGCCATTCTGGACGTCCTTCCTGATAAAACCGGGGCCCAGGCAAAGCCGCCCAGGGTCCCATGTGCCTGCAGCCAGCCCAGGAGAAGCCACTTAGGGTCCCAGGTGTCTGCTCGGGTGAAGTTGGCCCGGGTCCATGGTGGCTGTGATCGGCTAAGGGATGGAAGCCTGGGTCCTGGTTGCCTGCATCTGGCCGGAGGAAGGAAGCCTGAGTCCTGGGTGCGGGGTCTGAGGCAGAGGTGGTTAGGGTCAATCAGGCAGGAAGGCAGATATGGTAATGGTGATCAGGCAAGCAGTTACAGGTGATCAGGCAGGCAGGTGAGCAGTTAGGGGCATTCAGACAGGCAGGTAGGGGGGTTAGGTGCATTCAGGCAGGCAGGTGAGTGGTTAGGGGAGATCTGGTGGGAAGGCAGGCAGTTGAATGGTTAGAAACCAGCGGTCCTGGATTGTGAGAGGGATGTTCGACCCACAAGGATCGGGACTAAACTGGCAGTCAGACATCCCTGAGGGGTCCCAGATTGTGAGAGGGTACAGGCCAGGCTGAGGGACCCCCGCCCCCACACCCCGTACAATTTTCGTGCACTGGGCCTCTAGTTTGTGATAAAGGCCTAATCGAGTCGAATGGTTAGAAACCAGCGGTCCTGGATTGCGAGAGGGATGTTCGACCCACAAGGACCGGGACTAAACTGGCAGTCAGACATCCCCGAGGCGTCCCAGATTGTGAGAGGGTACAGGCCAGGCTGAGGGACCCCCGCCCCCACACCCCGTACAATTTTCGTGCACTGGGCCTCTAGTTTGTGATAAAGGCCTAATCTCCAAATGTATAGGCAACTCATACAACTTAACAAAAGGAAGATAACAATTCAATCAAAAAATGGGCAAAGGACCTAAATAGACACCTTTTGAAAGAGGACATACAGAAGGCCTATGTAATTTTACTACAAATGTGTATTCTATTTCCTATGAAGAGTAAGCTTCCTCTGAAATTCATTGTGAAAAGACAAAGGCTTGTATTAGGTCCATTCAGAATCTTTGTCAGCACTCTGTGATCTATCCAGGTGTATCACGAATCAGTATATGTATTGATTGTTACTTAAACTCCAGCAGAACCCCTAAAAATAAAATCCCCTTGTTATCTACTCATGAGTACCCTGTACTTCATAGGATTTCTGCGAGGATTAAAATAAATATGAATGTAGATCCTTAATCCAACACTGAGCATATGATTGGTGTTATTACCAACTAGATGCCTGGTGTATGAAATTTGTGCATAGGGGTGGGAGGGTCCCTCAGCCAGGCCTGCACCCTCTCCAACCCAGAACCTCTGCCTGCCTGATCACCTCTAACCCTCTGCCTGCAAGCCTTATCCCCCTAACTGCTCTCCCTGCCAGCCTGATCATCCTAACTGCTTTCCCCTGACAGCCTGATTATACTAATTGCTCTCCCTTGCCGGCCTGATTCCCCTAACTGCCTAACTGCTCTCCCCTGCCGGCCTGATCCCACTAACTGCTCTCCCCTGCCAGCCTGATCACCCCTAATGCTAAGTATCTGGTCATCTGGTCATTGAGGCTTTGTCTGGAAGATGTCCAGTAAAATTAGCATATTACCCTTTTA
>NW_006287829.1:382548-386586 GCF_000327345.1 Myotis davidii
AAGATCTTTCCTCTTAGCTCCCCCCTGGGTTTCCTTCTGATCACTGTCAGTGACAGGGGGCTTCTTCCTCCTTTCCCTTTCGCCTCCCTGCATTGTGCCTACATATGCAAATTAACCGCCATCTTTGTTGTCAGTTAACTGCCATCTGAGTTGGCAGTTAATTTGCATATATAGCCCTGATTAGCCAATGAAAAGGGTAGCGTCATACACCAATTACCATTTTTCTCTTTTATTAGTGTAGAGTAGAGGCCTGGTGCACAGAATTCGTGTAAAGGTAGGCTTGGCCAGTGATCAAGGCTGATCGGGGTAGGGCAACTGGTGGGATGATCAGGGGGCTCCTGCTGGCACCTGCCTTGGCCAGCCTGTTGATGCCACTTGCTGCCCCTTCCCCCTGCTGCTGCCGGTCACATCCCTCTGTGGAGCAATCAGAGGGGCAGTCGGTGGGGTGGGTGGGGATTGGCACCTGCCTTGGCTGGCCTGGGGTCTGCAAGCTGGGGGCACCTCCTGTGTTGCACATCTGCCCCCTGGTGGTCAGTGTGCATCATAGCGACCAGTCATTCCGGTTCTGCCATTCAGTCGATTTGCATATTAGGCTTTTATTATATAGGACTAGAGGTAGATAGAAACAGCAATAGTCACATTATATGAAGGCAAAAAGCTTATCCCAGAGAGAGTCAACGACTTACTCAAAGTCACAAAGTTAGTGATAGAACTAGCATAAGACCGACTTTCCTGACACGTGCTAAAGTACTCTGTCTACCTACAAACTGGATTTTTAGTTACATCGCAGTATCTCCTCTACTGCAGGAGAAGCATTCTGTGATGACAAGGGGATTCATATACAAGGAACTTTCATGCTAAAGCAGAAACTGTTGTAAATTTTAAAAATTGTCTGGCTTTATAGAGCAAATTTAGATGGAATATTGAGCTAACCCTGGATGCCATCGTTCTACTCCAAACATGATATGCTTATAAACAGGATGTTCAGAAAATTTTAAAAGTGTAACTAAGTATGAACGCAAGAGATATAAATGTCAAGATGCCATAAATGAGGATATTGCTCAAAACGAAAGCTATGAGAGGTTGATGATAGGGAGGACATGAGCTGTTAGATGCTGTGACACAGGGCAGATAATGCCTGGTAAGAAGACGTTTGGAACTCAGGTAGCTGGCACTGGGCAAGTAATTGGCTATTGTCACAAAAAATTCAGATCAGTAGCCTGAGAAGTAACACGGTGGCATATAACTCTTCCTGGACTGTGGATAAAACAGTAAAACATTTGCCAAAGGAAGCAAGTGGAATCCCATGCTAGGTGCTGTGTGCCACATGCTCAGGGCCAAATTCACTTCACCCAGCAGGCACAGGGGCCTAACTTCATAATTGGTTGAGGATATCTCTTCCCAGAAACCAAAATTAAAATGTTATGGTGCTAAATTTTAAGGGTTGCTAGAAGAATAAAGAACATGCAATTTCCCAATCAGTAAAGAAAAAACAATGGGGAAGGAAAAAAAACAACTTCCAAAATCTTTGCCAATTAAAAAAAAAATAGGAAAGCGACAAAATGATAGAAAAAAAGTTTCAATAAATAACATAATTACATAGCATAAATATGTCCAAATATATCAGTTTTGACCATGAATGGTCGTCAATGAAGCAAGCAAGCCTCATGTTCAGTTTAAGCTGCCTGGCTGCCAGCCGCCATCTTCGCTGGCAGTTAATTTGCATATTGCCCTGATTAGCCAATGGGAAGGGTAGTGGTCATACATTAATTACCACATTTCTCTTTTATTAGATAGGATTAGCTTGATCCTTTATTTTCCCCCTAAGTCTGCTTCTCTGTGCAAGAATAATTCTAATTTTATTGAGAAAAAATCTCAACAAATCATACAATAAATATCACTCTTAATCAAATATGTTGGGTTGCTCAAAAGTTTGAATTCCCCCAGCAGACATTTTCTCTAATTTGAGAAATTTTTATGTTAATGCGGCTCCATCAACATGACTACTGAAGAGGATGTCATGGTGTAGGAAAGAATGGGAAGGAGTATAGTCAATGATGAGAATAAGTTTCAATAGGAACCTCAGGTGACTTGTACATTCCCAACCCGTTTTCCTTTGAGGCCTCTGCATCCAGGTGATTTGCAGTTTGCTAATTTATTTTGTTTCAGTTTCCCAGTAGGTAATTCTAGGTGACATGCAAGTTTTAAGCACTGTTTTAGCTGCACCCCACAGTGTTTGCTGTATTGGGTTTTCATTTTACTCAGTTAAAAATAACTTCTAATTTTCATGTGACCTCTTCTTTGACACCGTTTATTTAGAAAAAGTGTTAATTCCTAAATATTTGAACATTTTCCATATTTTTGCTACAAAATCCTAGTTTAATTCCACTGTTATTTGAAAGTATACTTTGCATAGCTTCAATATTTTTAAAATATGAAGCTGTGTCTATGGTCTGACTTAGTAAATGTCCCATGTCAGTATTTTAATACTGTATACTCATTAGTTTTTCATATACAAATTAGATTTGGTTGGTTAATGGAATTATTCAACTCTCCCTGTATATCAGACTACTGATTCTGTCAACTACTGAGGGAAAAATGTTGAAATCTACAGTAATATTGTGGATTTGTATATATTTTCATTTCAGTTCTATTTGTATTTTATTAACATTTTTCAAAATCGTTAAATTATGTGTTTTATTTAGGATTTGTATTTTGTTTTGAAGAATTTACTCTTTTATCAATAGGAAATGTCCCTCCTTCAGTTGATATATTACAAGTTTTGAGGCTACTTGATATTAATATACCCATTCTCACCCACTTTTGATAAAAATTTTTGTGGTTTATTATATAGCCTTTAACTTTAGCTTTTTGATATGTTTGTAATTAAAGTATAGTTTTGCAGACAGTTTTGCAGTATATTTATGTAATTTTTTTGTACAGATTCCAATTTTACAACCTTAACTATTCAGAAAATTTATTTTTAATGTAATTAACTATGCAATTAGATTTAAAATATGCTATATTGCTATTTGTTTTTTATTAGTCCCATCTGCTCTGTCTTTATTTTATGTTTTCCTGCCTTCTGTGGATTTTTCATGATTTATTTTTTCATATATTTTTGATATTAAGTGAACCTCTATGTTTTAATATCTTCATCACTGTTTTAGGGTTTACAATAAACTTTATTAAATAATCACATTTACTTTAATAATAGTATATACTGATATTTTACTTCTGTCATATTTCTTTGAGGAGTTTATATTTTATTTCTGATATTCAATTAAGTTACTTGCAAATTAGTTTTTTTATTTCAAGGTTTGTAGTTAAGTTGTTTTAAAGGTATATCTATCTGAAATAATCTTACTTCAAAGTCATTTTTAAATACTATTTCTTTTATGGTATGATTTCTAAATCTCCTAATACAAAGTATAGACTCTCTTCCTCTGAGTCTCTAATGTATTTCACATTCAAAGATTAAAAGCTGAAATAAATAACTGTATACAGGTAATTAAACACGCTGAAAGATATGAGTTGAAGTAAAGATGGATACTATCTAATATCTAGTCTAAAATTCAATTTCATTGATGAGTTTCTTTGGATTTTTAAATCTTACCATCCATTTTACTTATTTAATTAATGTTAATAATACTTCCTTTTATCTATACATTACTCCCTACGCACACACACACTCACACACACTCACACACACACACACAGGAACACAGGCACAGTCAGTTGTTTATAAGGGCTTGGAGGTGAGAGATAATAATACATTTTTCACTGTATCACCTCTGTCATTGGAACCAGGCACTTATTGTTGGTCCCATCCCTTCAGAGGAAATCAATGCATGTTAACTGATCTGAACTACTAAATTAAGAAAATGGAGAACTTATGAAATAACTTAGATGAAAAGTTATTGTCAAAACTATGAATTTTATATCCATCATCCTATATAATTAAAAAATGTATACTTGTTACATACATATGTGCTTGTACACATCCACACACCTTTTTTTTTTAATATATTTTATTGT
>NW_006287829.1:386799-409901 GCF_000327345.1 Myotis davidii
GGGAGAGAGATAGAGAGTTAGAAACATCGATGAGGGAGAAACATCGATCAGCTGCCTCCTGCACATTTCCTACTGGGGATGTGCCCGCAACCCAGGTACATGCCCTTGACCGGAATCGAACCTGGGACCTTTCAATCTGCAGGCCGACACTCTATCACCGAGCCAAACAGGTTTCGGCCACACACCTTTATTAATAACCAAAACAAACTAGCTTATAGCTATTGCCCACAAATGCTTATGATTTTTTCTTACGATGGTAAATATCCTATATAATCAAAGCCTAATATGCTAAGTATCTGGTCATCTGGTCATCCGTTCAACCCATCAAAGCATAATATGCTAAAAATATGCTAAGGCTGCTCAACCACTTGCTATGATGTGCACTGACCATCAGGGGCAGACAGTCAACTGGTCAACCAGTTGCTATGACATGCACTGACTACCAGGGGGCAGACTGGCACCAACTGGTAGGTTAGCTTGCTGCTGGGGTCCAGCCAATTGGGACTGAGCAAGACAGGCCGGACACATCCTAGAGCCCTCCCATGGTCCCCCTCTGGCTGGCCAACCTTCTGCATCCCTCCCTGGCCCTGATCATGCACTGGTGGGGTCTCTTGGCCTGCCCGGCATCCTCTCACAATCCAGGACCCCTCGGGGGATGTTGGAGAGCCAATTCCAGCCCAATGGTGGAATGACCGGTAGCACTAAGGATATCTGACTGCCAGCTTAAGCCTGCTCTCCCAAATTTTGTGCACCAGGCCTCTAGTATGATGAATTTTGTGTACCGGGCCTCTGGTATCACTATAACTCTCCAGTATCCTTGACTTTTTATTTTGCATATTATTGATTTAATTTTCATAATTTATTTGCTATTCAGTTTTATTTTTTAACTAATTTTTATCTCTTTTAAAATATATTTTATTGATTTTTTACAGAGAGGAAGGGACTGGGTTAGAGAGTTAGAAACATCGATGAGAGAGAAATATCGATCAGCTGCCTCCTGCACACTCCCCACTGGGTATGTGCCCACAACCAAGATACACGCCCTTGACCAGAAACCTTGAGTCCACAGGCTGATGCTCCATCCACTGTGCCAAACCGGTTAGGGCTAATTTTTATCTCTTGATATTTTCAATCAAATTATTGAAGTGAGGAATGGATGATGAAAATAAGAGCAATCAACTAGTCTCTCAAGATTATAAGAGCCCTTTGCAATTAAGTGCATATTGCTTTTTTCAGGAGTATAGTCAATGAGTCAAGGAATGCTTCTCTCCTGAGGGGCTAGCTCTGTCTCTGGTTTTAGTGGTCATTAGAGTATCAGGTAAACATTACTTCACATCTATAATTCTGTTTTCATCCTCCTTCGCAGATACCTTGGTTCATTCTGACACACAAGTACCTAACAGCCTTACAAGCAGGGCTTGGCCTTACTAGCAGACATACCTAGAAAGTAGGAACCATAGAACACTGAAGAGGATTAATACCATATTCCATATGTATTTCCTAAGGGAACCTCTTTTCTCCACAAATCCAACTTCTTATTTACACTGGTAGCTAAACTAATACCTTTCCTCATTCTCAGTGAGCCTTTTTCTCCAAAGTACTCCACTCTCAATGCACTGAAGTGGGTGGCGATGGGAAGAATAAGGATGTGAGAATGAGGCTGTGAACCAAGAGAGGGAAAGATTAGTAGCAGGGTCCTTCTAAATCTACATGTTTCTTGTTAATGAGCCTATACAAGTCTCTCCTAAAAAATTTCTATTCTCTACATGGATTGTCAGCCATTTTTGGGGCAGACAGGCAGATGGATACCAAAATGCATCAAAATAATGTAAGCAAGCTCCCAAGTCTCTGAAATGAGGAGGGTGGAACACAGGGGAAGCTGAAATAGATTGAATGAAGTAGGTCAATAACATGGTACTTCTGTGCGTTACCTCCTTTCCTTTGAACCTGCTGTCCTCTGTTTTCCTGCCCTTTAATGCCATGGAAATGCAGGTGGTTCATATCATCTCCAACTCCGCAGAAATGAGTGACAATCATTTTCAGCTTCTTAAAGGACATCTAATACCATCATCTCAAAATGAAGGCCACACATTATTAATATTTAAAAAAAAAGGAACAAAGCAGATTCAAGGTTAAGAAATATGGCAGGAAAATAATTTAGGGTTTAGGGACATCAATCTATAATAACACATGGTCGTGGCCAACTTTCTTATTTCTTTTTACAATTATATTACTATTTCTGTATATTGACATTTTGTGAGCTGAGAATATAACCAATGAATAAAACTTGATCGTATAAGGCAACGTCTACCTACCATACACAGAGTCAGCATCTGGAAAAGAATAGTCATGATGCTTTTCAGTGACTCCAACCCGCCATTATCATAGACGTATTTCCATTTTGTTATGGGCAGCATGTGGGCTCTTTTGCATTCCTAAAAATAAACCTGCAATTGCTCATGCATTTTGTGTGACTTGATTCTTTGGTCGGAGGTGGTTGGATAGAAGCAGACCCTGCTGGGGACAGCAGCGTTTTTTGTTCTCAGGATTAAAAATTAAATATAAGATAGTCCGGATTTAGAGACTATGGCACATTAATGTAAAATTCAGCTCTGGGTGGGTCATATTCTGAATATTGTACTGACTGACAAATCAAGAAATTATGTCTGGAAGGAACGGAATAAATTAGATGGTCATACAGAAGTAACTGAATTCTGACGGCTTCATATATTCTCTTTCTATATTCTTCCTTTCCTGTAATAAAATGAGATATTCCCAGAGGTTTTTAATAATCAACTACTAATGCATATCTTGCAATGATGTTTTTTTATTACAAGTCAGGTTCATTTTCATACCATAAATAAAAGGATGTATCTGGCCCTGCCATTACTACTTGCTCATTAATAGTAGAAAAGAAGGGTTTGAAAAATAAACTAAAAAAAAAGAAGGGCTTATTTGGTTACGTTTTGTTTTCCAAGAAATCTTGCATCTGGTCCAAGATAGAGTCTACACTAATGTATTGGTAGATTTGCCAATGCTGGATTCAGAATTCCTGGGTTTATAGTTTGAATTTCCTGCTATTCAACTCCTGTGTGTGGCCTTGGAAAGTTACTTGATCTCTGTATACTTGAGAGTAAAATAGGGAAATAACCATATTCTAAGGTTTTTAAGAATATTAAATGAGTGAACAGTTAGTACATGTAAAATATCTAGAAATGGCCTGGCTGGTGTGGCCCAATGGTTGTGCATTGGCCTATGAACCAGGAGGTCACAGTTCAATATAAATGTTAGCTATCATTACTTTTAACAGTTTATATTCAAGAGAAAGTCTTAGGTGGTAGATAAGAAAGAATGTATCAAGTTCGTATTTCTGAGGAAGAAATACAGCTACAGCTATATTAAGGATCTTCTTAACGGCATTAAAAGGGGGCAGTTTCTAATAGTCATATCTCATGTTGACTATAAATTGCCTATTAACAGAGTTAAGGTTTTAGTCTTAACAGTTCACATTCTGGTCTTAGCAATATTTTCTTGATTTTGTTGACTTTAGATGTATTCTTGATGCCTATAATATTCCAGTCTAATGGCTAATTCACATAATGATAATAATTAATCTTAAAACATTGTCTCATTTTGATTGAAAGTAGCTCCATGTAGTGGTGAATACAAAAAGCTCGACCTTCTGGGGATGACCCTGAGAAAATCACTTTACTGACAGTGTAACTTATTCATGTTTAAAACGGAGATTAAAAGTTAGATCTATCCCTGTCACTGTTGGCAGCTCCAATTCCTTACCTCTTCACCTCGGGGGCTGCAACAGGACACTGTTGATAGTCTCCTCATTTCTGAAGGCTTTATACTGGGAGAGCATCACAGGTTCAGTTTTCAGAAAGTTAATATTCTCTTTGAAGTTTGGCTTCCACATGCTCTCTGAGTGTCACTTTTGCCTACGACACTTTCAAACACTCCTGCAACGCATCAGCAGCTGGCTAGTTGTTTGGTTTTTTGCTATCATTCTCTTACATTACCCAGTTAAGCAAAACTGAGTTTTTCTTCTCTTTTTTTAAAAAATAATATCTTCGCCGAAACCGGTTTGGCTCAGTGGGTGAGAAGCTTATCATCATAACAAAAGGCTAATACGCAAATAGTCATCACAGTGTGACACCATAACACCGTGATGCCTTAAGGACCTGAGGCTGCCTGGCGCCAGGCCAGGCCTGGGGGACCTGAGGCTGTGCTCCTGTGAGGCTGTATCTCCCTGCCCAGCAGAGCTTGAAGGGGGTGGGGCCAGTTGGGTCTTGGTGTTGCCCAATGCGGGTGGGGATGGCTGGACACTTCTATTATAGAGAAAGGGCAAATAGAAATATTAAAATATTTCCTCTCATTAATTCCCTTATAATGTTTACGAATTTTGTGCACTGGGCCAATAGCCATTTTATAATATCACCTGAAAGGAATAAAAACTGTTGAAAGTTTCTGTAAATATTCAACTAGTTATCT
Organism: Myotis davidii; assembly: GCF_000327345.1. NCBI lineage: Eukaryota > Metazoa > Chordata > Mammalia > Chiroptera > Vespertilionidae > Myotis > Myotis davidii. The sequence goes on from NW_006287829.1 coordinate 391,300, forward strand.
CTAACATATTCATAAGATGTGCAAAGGATCCTAATTCTTTTTAACTTTTAAATTGCTTCATCATTGATGTCATATTTCAGATTTGGAACTACTGATTATACTAATTTGTATTCAATAATTAGTCAATATATATGGGTGTTTAAGTGACTAATTTGCTTTAAAGAAGGAAGGATGGGAGGGAGGAAAGAAGGAAGGGAGGAGGGAGGGAAGGACAGAAGCAGGGTGGGAGGGGGAGAGGGAGGGAAGGCAGGAAAGAAGGAAAGAAAAAAATGAAAAAGTGAAAACCTCCTCCATACAAAATGCACAATCTGAAATGAACAAAATATATGTCATTCTCATCTGGTTTGTTGTTGTTTTTTTTTTCTTTTTTCCCCCTAGATTCTTTAGCTGAACACTTTTTCTCTACTGGTGGTTCTGATAATGAGACCATCAGTATTTTAAGTCACTAATTATGACTGTGATTAAACATTTCTTGAATTGCCAAGGGGGCACACGGAGGGGAATGCTTTCATTACAGACCACTTTTCAGTTCTCCTATGAGAACTCCATTTGCAGGGTGGTGGTTGACCTTTTCTTATAACTGGTCTTTGGCTTAGATAACTGTAGTATGTATTCATTCAGATCATATATATATAGCGCCATTGACTACCCTATGGCTGAGACCTTCTCTTAATTATGCCAACATCCTTCCGAAGGACTGAAGCAAATCCCAAATATGCTTTGCTGTTTTCAATATACATGTTCAGGAAGTATACCTATAAAGAAGAGGTAGTTGGCATTTTGTTTTCTACTCAAAATTACAGAATGGGCATTCTCTTTACATGTTTCATTCTATTGGAGCCAATGCACCAATGTGAAGTGAAGCTTAATCTATGACAAATACCCCAAATTATCTTCTTGCAATGGTGTTGAAGTATAATGAAAAGATCAATTAATAGGCACATTATAAGATAATATAGAAAATCATTCCATCAGCGTGCCAAAAGCATTCCTGGAAAATTTAGAAGGAAGCAGGAGGACAAAACAACACCAAACTGTTTGGCTTCTAGAACCTTCAAAGGAGGCATGTAAGCCATCCTTATGATAGATTGGGCTATCATAAGAAGAAAATTTAGGATAAAAAAAAATTACCTGAACTTTATAAAAACATTGATATAAATAAAGGACAAGAAAATTTCATAATAGTAAATAGGGCAGGTTTGTCAAAATGTATGTAGTGTATAGAAATTTCAGTTTATTAAGATCTGAAACAAGTTGGTGACCAATTTGTGGGTAATTTTGCATGTTCAATTTTAATTTGAACTCATGGGTCAGTTGGTTTCTGCTTTTCCTCATTCATAATTGAAATCTAATATGAAGCTTCTTAAAAATATAGCTAAAAATACAAGTACTGGTTGAAGCAGCAGTGGGATTCTTTTTGCACAGCCTCATCTCTGCGAGTGACATCCTACAAGAACTGTGACTGGAAACCAAGTGGCTTTGCAGAAAAATGTTTGACAACTCTGGATTTAGTATTTGGAGGACTTGAAGTGATTCTGAGCAGGGTATACCTATAAGCAACAGCTTTTCGAAAAACAAAATTAAGATCCCAGAAGAAATGTGAATAATGAAATGGGACAGTGACTTCATGTGAGATGAAGGGCAGCCTTGGCTATGGAATGAAAACCCATGTTTCTTTTGGAGTCAGAGGCACTACCATTGCGCCACAAGGTCCTCCAACGTTTCTTTTGCATACCTGCCTTTATAGCATACAATTTTCAGAAATGTATAACCATTTTAAGCAAACCTTTCACAAGGAGTGTTTACTAGAGGTTTTAAAACATATTTCAATACTTGAGCCCAGTCTTTTCAAAGCATAAAAGTGTCCCTGCTATTCAGTGCGGCCTCATTCCTTTGAAAAGGGATGAACAGAAAGCCAGCAGATCTGATGGAACTGACTGATGCATTAGACAACAGCTTTGCAATCACCGTGAATGTCTTTGAAATATCCTGAATCCCATTGTTTACCAGAGCCAAGTTTCTGATTTACTCCATATTCCTCTGTGAAAAACAGTGCACCCACATACAAAATAGGTTAAAATACATGTTCACTTCTAATACATAAATACATGGGGCAATAAATGTGAGCCTTGACCTATAAATTGTGAAGGTAGTTTAAAAGGGGAGGGTATGAAGAATAGCATAAGAAAGAAAAGTTAAGGTTACTTAGTTGTAGAAACAAAGTTGGAGGAATATCAACCACAGAAACTGTGCAGGGGTGGGGAAGCAATGACAGACTTTACATAAATATAATGGAGTTGGAAGTGAACTGTTCTATGGCTTGTCTCATTTATAAAGGGAAAGACATAACATAAACATTTTCACCTGTTTTCAGAGGACCACACAAGACAAGGTGTACTGGCTCCATATATGTATCTATCTATATCTATCTATCTCTCTATCATCTATCTATCATGTAGCTGGTAGGATGGATAGATGATAGAGAGATAGATAGATAGATAGATAGATAGATAGATAGATAGATAGATAGATAGATAATAGATACATAGATAATTTGTTGTTACTTAATTGCATAAAACTTGTAATTTCTGGAAAACACCCTCCAGTGTAACTTCAGGATTACAATGCGACGAGTTCTTGAGAGAAGATTTGCTTTAAAAAAACAAAAATCATAAAATCAAAATAGGATATACAACATGATATATGTAGATTCCTTTTCCTTATTTCTGGGACCATATTGACTGGACACTACCAACATTTAAAAAAAAAATTACAGAGAGGAAGGGAGAGGGAGAGAGAGAGAGAGAGAAACATTAATGATGAAAGAGAATCATCGATAGGCTGCCCCCTGAATAACCCACACTGGGGATCAAGCCCACAGCCCTGGCAAGTGTCCTGACTGGGAATGAAACCAAGCCCTCATGGTTTACGGGCCAACACTCAAGCACTGAGCCGCACTGCTCAACCATTGAGCCACGCTGACCAGGCCCAACATTTTTGATGCCAATTAAATTAAATTGATAAGCGTGATTTTCACATGCACATAAATTTTAGGTTTCTAGTGTTTGCAGAAATCACTTTCTAGTTCAAATAACCTCAAGTACTTAATCTCTGTCAGTCTCAAGTTTTTCATGCTAGAATGAGGAAAATAAGAGAAATAATACCAATAATAGGTCATAGTAATAAAACATATTCTAAAAACTTTATATTTATTTCTTTAGTTTTCAATCTTCACCACAATTCCTGAGGTAGGTGTACTGGTTCATTTTACAGTGTATAGACCAAGGTTATAGAGGGTATATTCCTCAGGCCCCCTTACAGTGAGCCTGGAATTCTATCTATCCCAATCTGAGTGAACTGCTCAGCGTTATACAAAGTTACAAACTGAGGAGAGGGCCTTTTCCAGATTCAGGAGGCTGCCTGCATTCTGTAGCCTATGGCCTCTTCCTCCGTTGTCAAAGTCAGCACATAACATCTTTAAATCTCTCTCTCTCTCTCTCTCTCTCTCTCTCTCTCTCTCTCTCTCTCTCTCTCTCTCTCTCTCTCTCTCCCTCTCCCTCTCCCTCTCCCTCTCCCTCTCTTGCTTTTATTAAATTTTCTGCCTCCCTATTCCACATTGAAAGGTCTCTTATGATTACATTGGGGCATCTGGATAATCCAAGATAATAATGTTTTAAAATTAGTTGATTAGAAACTCTAATTCCATGTGCACACTTAATTCCTCCTTGAAACATAACAGAATGTATTTCTAGATCCCTGGAAGTAAGATGTGAACACCTGGGACAGGAGCATATTCTGTCTTCCACAGCGGGCTCTCTCAGATTGAACAAGATGCTGTAATAGTGTAGCTGTTGATACCAAGGGGAGCATATCGGGAAGCTTTCCATTTGTCCTGGAACACTCAATCCTTTGGCTTGCATAAAGAACAAAAACGGAGGAGAACGCCTTACAAAATTGATGGGAACTTGGGTGTATGTGGCTTCAATCCTGACATAATTTACTGTAGAATAAAATAACGACATGCCATCTCTTGCTAAAAGTAGAGTGGGACCATTTAAACCTGCTTAGAAAAATTGGATTTGTGACTTCAGCTTTGCCTTTAACCACTCCTTCATTTACAGCACTAAGGGAGTTCTCAAGTGTATTTTATGGACTATCTCGTGTGCCAAAGAATTGAGGACTTTTTCTTTTTTTCGATCCTGAATTTTTGAGAATAAAATGTGTTGGGATCTTTTATCAAAACCCACTTCCTCAAAAGTAAAAAGCAATGGGAAATTGACTGGATAGCTCATTTTTACAAAATAAATTGAGATTAAGGAAGATAAAATACTGTCCTGAGCTCAATGAGTAGTATGTTGCAGAAGTGGCATTCATTCACAATCTTTTCCCAGTAGGACATACGTATTTTACTGGTATTTCCCCAAAATCACCTTTATTATAAGTAACGTTGTAAGTGAAATTTAATGAACTGATGGACCAAACAGATGAAGAAAACAGGCCCAGAGGCATGAAGGCATGGAACAAACTGGTATATCTTGTGTGTACGTGTGTAAATCTACAGAAGTATAAATATACCACAGCTTTTTTTGCATCCACTCATCTACTGATGGGTACTTGAGCTGCTTCCAAATCTTGGCTTTTGTAAATAACACTGCAATGAATAAAGGGGCGCAAATATTCTTTTGAGTTCGTGTTTCCAGTTTCTTTGCATTTATCCCCAAAGTAGAATTACTGGATCATAAAAAGCCGTGGTACATTTGCATAGTAGAATACTGCTCAGCTATAAAAAAGAAGGAAATTTTACCCTGTGCAAAAGCATGAATCAGCCTGGAGAGTAATATGCTAAGTGAAATAAGCCAGTCAGAGAAAGACAAATATCACATGATCTCACTTATATGTGGAATCTAATGAACAAAATAAACTGACAAACAAAATTGGTCCAGAGGGATGGATGCATGGAACAGATGGACAGATCTCAGAGGAGTTGAGGATTGGTGGGGGGCGGGACAGAAAGAGATTAACCAAAGAACTTATATGCATAGCCCATGGACACTGACAACAATGTGGTGAAGGCCCAGGACCGGACAGTGGCTGGAAGTATTGGGGTAAAGGGGAAAAATTGGGGAGACATCTGCAATACAGTCAGCAGCAAAAAAAATAGGCTCTAGCCCTTGTAGAGAACCCTTAGATCGGATCCTAGGAATCTGTATTTTAACAGTGATTGCTGGTACCCATTATGCACAGCCGGCTTGAGATACTTTTCATTATGTAAGACAGTCTTCCTGATTCCTGGAAATACAATTCTACAGAAATCTCTCCCTGTATAACTGCATTTAGAAGGGAAGCTTTAATAAAATTAAGAGAGTAGGAATGTCCAACTGCACCCACCATTTCCAATCTATCTAAATCCCCAAATTCCACCTGGAAACTCCTATCATTAAAGGAAGTAGCCCACGACACAGAGAGGGTTTGGCACTTTATGAAGGTGCTGTTCCTACTAGGGTAGTGCTGTGTTATTTCTGAAACACGTTTATTTTTTGATACATGGGATCCCCAACTGGCCATATCAAAGTTTCAAGAAGCCCATTTTTCAGGCTCTCTGATAGCCGCATTCCGCGAGGCTGCCAGCGGCCTGTCAGTTTCACCATTTCCCCACTGTCATAGGCAACGTGGCATTGCACACTAAGGAAAACAATCCCCAAACTACTAAAATTAATGTTCTCTTTACACTGCTGTCACAAATGAATGGATTTTCAAATAGAAATTATACAAGGAAAATTGCTTTCAAAACAAGACCACATTCTGCAAGAAAAATGTCATGCCACTGTGTATTTGTCCGACCAATGCATAGACTTCTAGAAAATGGAGTTTATTATAGAGAAGTATGATGGGCCTTTGACAGGTGCTACCGCCAGAACACTGTTAGAAAAATGTTGCTTGGTCAACACAAAGCAATTACTTGTCAGGGAGACTGCTGTAGATGGGATGACATTCCTCTGTTAGCCTCGATTTTATGACTAAATTTTGAAGCAGTTTTGTCTTTATTACCAACAGTAAAATATAAGTGAGACTGTTCAATTATATAAATTATGCATATCAGAACACATATACATACACTAATATGCATTCCTTAAAATGGCAACAGCATTTCTGCCTCATGTGAAAAATGTTGTCTTGAATAATATTAAAATAAATTGTATGGAGTGGCAATTATTGCAATGTTCTTGCATTAGGGAGAATTCTCTGTTTCACATATCTGTTCTTCCCCAGTGATTAAACAGATACATTTGTTTGGGGCTTATCTTAAGCGTGATACATTACAGATAGATTGACTGATAAATTCTGTGAAAAGGTAATCTGATATGGAAAGCAGAAGTCAAAGAAAAAGGGTGGAGCAGGAATTGTGGAAACACCATGTTTAAACTGTTGAAGGAATGCATCTATCTCCATTTCTATTTATAATTAACTATTGATGCCTTGAGCTAAGCCAGAATCCTCAGGAAGACTTTTACTTGCCTCTCACAGACCCCATAAAGGCAATCCTGTACTTTTATGAAACATCCAGTATATGCCAATAAATGTGCTAAATTTTTTAAATGTTTTATTTAATCTTTACAAGAATCTGATGAAGTAATACAATAGACTGAATGTTTCTGTCTCCCCCAAATCCATGTCTTAAAACCTAATTCCCAGTGTGTTTGTGTGTGGGAGTCGGTCACTTGACAGCCCACATGAATGAGGTTAGTGCTCATAGAAAAGAGACCCCACAAAGTTCTCTTTCTTGCCTTTAAGCCACCTGAGGACACAACAAGAAGATAGCTGTCCATGAACCAGCAAGCAGGCTCTCAATACGCACCAGGTTCGCCTGTGCCTGGATCACAGACTCACAGCCTCCAGAACTATATTATAATAATAATTTTTAAAAAATATGTCTTTATTGATTTCAGAGAGGAAGAAGGGGGAGAGATAGAAACATCAATGATGAGAGAGAATCATTGATCGGCTGCCTCCTGCAGGATTGGGGATCGAGCCCACAACCTGGGCATATACCCTGACCGGGAATTGAACCGTGACCTCCTGGTTCATAGGTCCATGCTCAACCACTGAGCCATCCTGGTTAGCCTATATAATAATTATTACTAGTAGTTCCTTATGATATCTTTTATAAAGTAAGTTTATAAGTAAAATAATATACTCAGTCTTAAGGCTTTGATGGACATTGCCAATTTTTTCTAGACAAAGTAAATAATTCATATTCCCATAAGCAGCACTTTTCCCCTTCCACATTAAAAATATCAGGTATTTTTCTTTTGAGAAAACATAAAATTTGCAAGAAGCATGGTCTATCAACATTAATATACTTTGAATTATTTTTGTGCTTAGGAATTTATTTGCCACTTAAAAATCTGTTGTGAATTTTGTTATATATTATTTTTATGACTATATAATAAAAAATTAGTAGTATTTTATGTAGGAATTGCATAATCTATTTTTCTGTCATATAATTTATTTTTTCCAATTAATTTTTGACCTTTAATATTATAGCTTTTATTCACATTTAGAAAACCTAAAATATTGTTTTACTTCATACTTTTCTATTTTGCTCTTATAATTGGAAATTGTTATTTATATATGAAAGCAGAAAATCTATTATATTATTGTTTAATTTTTTGTTAAAGATATAAGTGGTACTTTTATTGATCTATAGAGTTTATTGAGTTTATAAATATATGTAGACATATGGGGCAACATTGGAGGTTTGATTTTGAATGCGCATCTCATCTTTTACTTGCATAATTTATTCTCTATACTCCTTTGTCAACTGGCTTCTGACTTGAATGGGCCAACAGGAGTCATTGGTAAGATGGTAGCATCTTATGAGTTTCTCAGCCATTTTCTGTTTCTATGTCTCTTTATTAAAATGAAAATTTGCCATCTTAGTTTTTATGTAAGACTATAACTTCCCACACCATATATATATATATATCAGAGGTGTTTCATTATATATAACACTATATATAACAGAAGTGTTTCAAAGTCTATGATGTTTGGAGGACATCTTGCTCTGGTTCCAGTACCCATGCAATATTTTGTACTATTTATGTTTTTATCTCCTTGATTATTGTAATTATTTTTAGAATTCCATATTTAATAGAAGTCCTTCTATGGAATTTTAGTACGATGTTTAAAAGAGAGAAGATGAAAACTTACTCATTACTTTTACAGATAGAAACTTATTTATTTCCCATCTACATTGCTAACTTATATTTTACCTCTTCTCAAGAGTGCTTACTGACATGACAGTCAGACTGATCAGAAACAAGATAGGATATATTTTAACCCTAAGTTATTTAACCCTAAGTTGATTAAGTTCACATTTCCTGTACTTAAACTTAATTTTGTAAATGATATTTTCCCACCATCTAAAAATACAGCTGTTCATTTAGTCAACTACTTATTGTTCTCAGCACACTTATTATACATTGGGGGCGGGGGAGGGGGAGGAAATGTTGAGGTGACACCAAAGCTTACACTATCAATTTAAATTATGTGTCAAAAGGTTAGTTACAAGTGCAGCATTCTCAGAAGTAGACCATATTTTTTACTTTAACAAAACACTAGAGAAAAACAATTCAAAAAGGCTGTTTTTACACAAATTCATGAAGTGCTCAGGTCAAGCAGGGCTGACAGAGGGTGACAAATAGCATCTCAAGTTGCATTATTTAGTTTACCTTTTTCCTATTTTTCTCCCCATATGCTTGGAAGCAAACTCAGGTGGTTCAAATTTTGCCTTGATTCCATGCGTATACTAGCCATAAAAAAGTAAATATTATACCTAGAGGCTGATTTTTTTCTAACAAATCCCTAAATTCTAGCAAATTACATGGATTACAGATTACATTAACTATTTATTAACTCTTAGAGTGATCAGTCCATGTAAAATATAATTATTCTATTACTGTTCTCAGGGCTCAGGATATAATAGGGGAGACAATGGAATAAGTAAGCAGCTGAAAAACAAAACAAAACAATAGCAAAAACTCAGAAAAGGATAAGGATAGGCAAAGAATAAAATGTTATGATAATGTGTAGGAAGGATACCTTAATATAGCCAGCACCTGTAAAATTAGAGGGGATCTTGCAAAGATGCTGACTTACATGAACTAGCTTAATGAGAGTGAGTGCAATGTTTTCATGGAGTTAGGAGAAGCTTGCATTCCAGGAAGAGTGAATACCACGTACAATACTCAGAAGAGGAATGAGTAGTTTATTATAAATGAAGCTTGAAGTCTGAGAGTAAAAATAATATAGCTGCAATGCTAAAGCATTAGCTGTGATGTTACCATAAAACATCTCATAAAACATGCTAACTGGTATGGAAGATTTCAAGCAGGTGACTGACATGAAAACCTTTTCGTTTGAGAACAATCACATTGACAAAATATGTAGACAAGAGAACGGAGTTATAGGCCAACAAATTTGATAACTCAGACAAAATGGATAAATTCCTGGAAACACGAAACCTACTAAAATTGAATTGTAAAATATAGGAAAGGAACAAATCAATAAGTAAGGAAATTGAATAGGTAATTAAAATCTCCAAATATATTTATATCTGGAGCCCAGAAACAGAGACTTTAGTGGTAAAGTCTACCCAACATATAATGAATTAATGCCAATGTTTTTCAAACTCTTCCAAAAAATCAGAAGAGGAGAAAATATTTAAAAACTCATTTTAGCCTTAGCTGGTTTGGCACAGTGGATAAAGCGCTGGCCTGCAGACTGAAGGGTCCAGGGTTCAATTCTAGTCAAGGGCACATGCCCAGTTTTCAGGCTACATCTATAGTAGGGGATGTTCAGGAGGCAGCTGATCACTGATTCTCATCATTGATGTTTCTCTTTCTCCCTCTTCCTTCCTCTCTGAAATCAATAAAATATATTTTAAAAAATCATTTTATAAGACCAACATTTCCCTGATAATAACTCAAAAAAGACATTCCCATAAAAGAAATTTATAGGCTAATATGCCTGGTGGACAAAGATGCAAAAATTCTTAACCAAATACCAGAAAACCAAGTTTAATAATACCATAAAAAGATAACAAAAATGATAAAATTTGATTTATTCCACAGTGCAAGGGTGGTCCAACATCTACAAATTATTAAATGTGATATATCACATTAACAAAATGAAGGATAAACTTTATAGGATCATCTCAATATATACAGCAAGAGTATTTGGTTAAATTCAACATTCTTTTATGATAAAACTAGAGGCCTGGTGCACGAATTTGTACACAGGTGGGGTCCAATCAGGCTGGATGGGGAGAGGGGCTGTGGGAAGTTGGCCAGCTGGCCCCACCCCCTTGTCGAACTTCTGGTCGAACTCCCAGTTGAGGGGACAATTTGCATATAGCCTTTTATTATATAGGATGTCTTAAATTGTGTATAGCGAAAATGTACCTCAACATAATAAAAACTACATGAGACAAGCCTACAGCTAACATAGTACACAATAGTAAGACACTGAAATCTTTTTCTCTTAGGTCAGGAACAGCCAGGATGCCCACTCTTGCCATTTTTATTCAGCAATTCAACATAGTACTGAAAGTGCTATCCCTATGAATGAATGAATGAATGAATGAATGAGTATCAGAAGTGCATTAAAAAGAAAGAGTAAAATTGTCAGTAGGTCTGGAGAGAATTAGACAAGCACAGGTAATATTAAGAATTCAAACTGATTGAGCTTAAGAGGGAAGTAAAAATCAGAGGGTGAAATCCTAGATTTTGGTTAGGAAAATATGTAGATAGATAGGCAACTGCATATGCTAGAGAACACAAGAGAAGAAAGTATTGGATAATCTAATAGTAAATACAAACTTGAACACAATAACTTTTTCTGCTTCTGGCATAATTAGGTTCAGAAGAGATAAAACAGAAAATGAAATATATTAAGAAAGACCAAAAAATGATCACTTTTTAAAAATTTCCAAAAAGAACTCTAGACATAAAATGTATGATGTGCTCTGGCGCATGGTTCATTCAGCTGGAGCATTATCCCATACACCAAAGTGGCTGTGGGTTCAATTCCTGACTAGGGCATGCATGGGAGGTAACCAATCTATGTTTCTCTCTCATCAATGATTTTGTCTTCTTCTTCTTTTTTTGAAAATAAGAAAATGTTTAATTCAAAATTTAAAAATTATCAAAACAAATTATTATTATTTTTAATTAGACCTGCTTTCTGATTTTATTATTATTTTTATTACTTAAAATATTACAAAAAGTAGTACATTTGTCTCCTTTTTTTCCCCCCTTGACCTTCCCCCAGCCTCCCCTACCCCTCAGTGTCTTGTGTCCATTGGTTATGCTTTAAATTTATGCATGCACACAAGTCCTTTGGTTGATCTCTTACCCCCACCCCCCTTCACCCCCGCAAACCCTCCCCAGTCTTCCTGCTGTAGTTTGACAGTTCAATGCTGCTCTGCCTCTGTATCTATTTTTGTTCATCAGGACTAAGGGGTGCCTAACAGAAGAGTAGAGGAAGTGAGGACCTTCACTACTACACATTTTTATTTTTTTCACCTTTTACTTAAGAAACTAAATTGTTTCCTTCTTTGAATTTGTTTTTTATTTCTCTCTCCCCCTTCCTTTCTCTTTTAAAAAGAAGTCAGTAAAAAGCATGTCCTCAGGTGAGGAGTAAAAAAATATACTTGCAATGGCTACAATAATTATACAAATATAAGATAATACATTAATTAGGATGCAGAACTAGACAGATTTGAAATCTGAAAGTTAGGTCCAAATGAATGACCCAGGAAATAGCAGAGAAAAACAAAATAAATGGAACTGTGCAAAAACTGATTTTTAATCATGGAGGATAGAGGAAGAATGTTAACCTAATTGATGTTCCAGAATGGAAGAATACACAGACTGTCAAAGAACTATTAATTCAAGTAATAAGAACAACAACAAAAATCAAAATTGATGAAGCACACCAATTGTTAGATCCAGGAAATCCAACAAATACTAAGCAGGATAGTAAAAAATATAATAAACCAACAGAGTTATATATATCTTAGGAGACCTACAGAAGACCAAGAAAAAAAAAAGATTTTAAAAGTTAGCAAAAAATAAAGGTAGAATATTTACAAGTGAATGACAGCCTGATTGATAATCTTTCAACTGCAATAACGGAGGCCCGAATACAGAGGGGTAATATTTCAGCAAGCTAGGGGAAAATAAATTTTCTACCCAGGCTCCTATAAACAGCAAAACTATGTTTTATGGATGAAGGCAAAAATAAATACTTTCAGAAAACAAAAGCAGAGTTTAAGGTGCTAAAGGAAAATCTTAAATTTTATCCTTTGGGCATATGAAAAATGCTTCCAGATGGGAGGTCTGATATGCAAATTGGAATGGGGAACATAATGATAATGGTAAATAGCAGAAGTATCCAAGGAATGATAATATCAAACTAAAATAATAATGTCAGATATGGGGAAGGGGAAGACAGATGAAAATGCTGGACAATAATTGAATATCAGCTTTAAGGGTCAACAAATAAAATTATACTGTTACTTGTGCTATCAGCAAGGGGAGTAAAAATGTTGGTAATTTTAAACTTTCTCTAATTAATTGTTCATGTTAAAATGGCTAAGGTGACCAGGAGTATATCAGGTTAAGAGCATCTAATTTCCCCAAAAGTAAGAAGGGTAAGTGGAATAAAAAAAGGGAGGGGGGAGAAGGACCCCCAATTTATAAAAGCAAAAGGTAGAAAGAAGAGAAAGCAGGCAATGGGAAACACCTAATAAGAGAGTAGAAACAAAGATAAATATATCAGAAATCACAGTTAATGTAAGTGTAATAGTCTTTCCAATTTTATTAGTAAAGTTTCAAAGAGAACACAGATGGTATTTCAACTTCTGACAATTTCAGGAGGGTTTATTTATAAACGGAGCATTTACAAATGTTGGTATTAGCATAGGAGAAGCACAAGAAATAGTACAGTTACTTGGAGTTAATATCATTGGGACTATTGTTACCACTAGGTCCAAAGGTCTAGGAATAGAAACAGGTCAAGGACAGAATTGCTGAGGAAGCTCCTTGAGTGAACTTCAGGATGATCTTTCAAGGAAGAAGCCAAGCAAGTAAACATCTTGACCTGGTCCCCTCATCCCACTGTGATCTACTGAGGCCCCCCATTGGCGGATTTATCCAGAAACCAGTGCTTAAGGAAACCCGTTAATGGACTTTGCAAAGATTATCTCCCAAGGTGGATTGTGGGAGAATGGAGAGTAGATCTGAACAGGCAATGAGCTATCATATAAATTTTTAAAAATGTATAGCAATTATTTTTCTGGAATTATTAACTACATCTTCTTAGAAAATATTGCCTTAATATTTAATAATGGTATGATGGTATTGATGTACATTATAATAAAAAATTAAAGCAAATTTGTAGAATCCATCAGCTAATACATAAAATTGAAATCAACTTAAAAATGCAGGTATGGCTGCATAAAGATATTTTATTTATGTACTTAATTAATTAATTAATTAATTTATGTACGTATTTATGTTGGGAGCGTTTTTCTCCATCAGAAGAGTTTTAAAATGTTATACCAATAGTGTCCTTGATTTATTGGCCGCTGAACAAGATTTATTGAGAAGGCTTGAACTTTTCTACTTATACTAGAGGCCTGGTGCAAAAAAAATTGTGCACTTGGGGGGGTAGGCCCTCAGCCCGGCCTGTGCCCTCTCGCAGTCTGGGATCCTCAGGGAATAACCACCTGCTGGCTTAGGCCCACTCCCCAGGGGATTGGGCCTAAGTTGGCAATCAGACATCCCTCTGGCAGCCCAGCAGCCCTCGGGGGATGTTCACTCGCCAGCGGGGAGCAGGCCTAAACTGCAGACATCCTTAGTGCTGCTGAGGAGGCAGGAGAGGCTCCCACCACGACTGCTGTACTGGCAGCCATCAGCCTGGCTTGTGGCTGAACAGAGCTCCTCCCATGTGAGAGCGCCCTAACCACCAGGGGGCAGCTCCTGCATTGAGCGTCTGCCCCCTGGTGGTCAGTGCACATCATAGCGACCAGTCATTCCATAGTTCAGTTGATTTGCGTATTAGCCTTTTATTATATAGGACTAGAGGCCCGTTGCAGGAAGATTCCTGCAAGAATAGGGCTTCCTCAGGCCTATTCCTGCAAGAACAGGGCTTCCTGAGGCCAGAGCGAAGCAGAAAAGGGAGCTTAGCTCCCTCCCTTCTCTGCTACCTTGGCAGCTTAGCCCCCTCCCTTCTCTGCCACCTCGGCTCCCTCCCTTCCCTGCCGCCTTGGCTCCCTCCCGTCTCCGCCGCCTCGCTCCCTCCCTTCTCCGCTGAAGGGTGTCCTGGATCAGGGTGGGGGTCCCCACTGGGGTGCCTGGCCAGTCTGAGTGAGGGGCTGATGGCTGTTTTCCGGCTAGCGGGTGACTGAAGCTCCCAACCGCTCCTTTTTTTTCTTTTTTCTTTTTTATTCTGGGCCAGCTTTAGCTCTGAGGCTGGCTCCAGTTTGAGGCCTAGGCTGCTGAAAGCAGGTATCTGGGTTTGTTTGGCTTCTATAATTGAAACACTGTTGCCATCACTGCCGCTTTAAGCTCTGAGGCTGAAGCTGGCTGAAGCTGGCTGAAAGCTGGCTGAAAGTATCTGGAGCTTATTTAGCTTCTATAATTGCAACATTGTTTCTTAGACTGCAGGCGGGGAACCTTTGCTTCCTCCATCACTGGAGGAAGCAAGTCTCCTGTTCGCTTCAGCTGCCTGGCTGCCAGCCACCATCTTGGTTGGCAGTTAATTTGCATATCACCCTGATTAGCCAATGGGAAGAGTGTCAGGGTTATGGTCGATTTGCATATTTCTCTTTTATTAGTGTAGATACTGTTGGTTGGCTACCTTCATCGCTTTTGTCTTTAGTTTCCTTGGGCACCAAGAGAAACATTTTGGAATTAAATCTCATCCGCATAAGAAGAGTCATTGGAAATCTTTCCAAAGACCCAGGTTAATATTAAAGGCAACATAACATGAATTTAGGTAGGCTTCTCATTCATTTGTAGACAAATGGCAATATCAAAACAATACATCATATTGTGGGAGATTGCAGCACATTTCTCTAGATACTTAATCGAGCAAGCAGGTTGAATTCAATAATGATACTCACGATTTGAACAGTGCAAATAACAGGCCTGAACAAACACCTAGAATAGTGTACCCAATAATTGGAGAAAACACATTAAATATATGTGAAAAGCATTTACTAGAAAAAAACTGACTTTATCAGATGTTAACTTGGCCCATAATTTTACTGCAATGCAACTAATTTGAAAATAAAATGAAAGCAGGTAAAATGCACAAGATAGTCAGAAATTTAAAAAGAAACAAACGTGCCAAAAAAGCCAAGTTGGTGTTTAATACAAGGAATCAAATATTGTTTTTACATTTGAAAATGGATCATTGCAATTCACCAAGTTAATTTATTAGAGGGCATAAAATCACATGATCATCTCAAAAGATGCCCTCTGAAAAGTGTACTATATTCATATCCATCCATGATTTAAAAACTAAAAGAAAACAAACAAAGTCTCTTATACTTGCAAAAAAATATGTACTCCTGTAATCTGAAAGAGGCAATATAAATTTAAATCTAAAGCAGAAATCCTAGAAATATACTTTTTAATATGAAGAACATAACAAAGATGCTCTTGACTTCTTCTTCCATGAAGTCACTGTCTATTGTAGTCAGGCCAAAAAAGAAATAAAAGTATTGGATAAACGGAAAGACAGAAAACTTTAATTACTTCTAGATGATTTAATAATGTGCTTTTGCCCAGGCAGCATAGCTCAGTAGTTGAGCATCAACTCATGAACCAAGAAGTCACAGTTTGATTCCAGGTCAGGGCACATTCTCAGGTTGCGGGCTCCATACCCAGTGTGAGGTGTGTAGGAGGCAGCCCATCAATGATTCTCTCTCATCATTGATTTTTCTATCTTTCACTCCCTTTCCCTTCCTGTTTGAAATCAATAAAAGTATATTTAAAAAAAAACAGTATGCTTCTGTATGAGTTAATAGCATGCATACTTAAATTAATTGTAATGTATAAGAAATTTTGCAATATTTCTGGATAAAGAAATAAGTGTATAAAGGTTATATGTTCCTACAAACTAACAGTAATCTGTAAGAAAATGTATGTTTAAAAAATTATCTTTATGATAGCAAAAAAAGAGGTAGTACCAGAAACGAATCTTACTAAATATACATAATTATTTTATGAAAAATAATGAATAGTTATTGAAACACGTAAAAATGCCATTAGTCTAACTTCTATAAATATGTATTCCATACACCATTTTGTAAAAATTATATATCACAGTAAAAAAAAATAAGTAAAGAAAGTCAGAAATCAAAACCTGAGACATTGGAGAGGAAAAGTAAAAACTTTAACAGCTATGTCAGTGAATTAAATACTTCGTGTTTATTTTTTTCTTGCCAGTGTACTGATTTTTGAAAACAGTCATATTTCATCAGCTGGTAAATAACTTTGGCAAAATAGAGCTCATTGACATTAAAACTATCTGTCCTTCTCTATCTCCCAGTTAATCTTGCCCTTTCCTCATTAGGGATCACGTCTATAACTCCATGTCCCACACCCAAGCTCTGATGCATCTAACTAACCACCCATCTGTTTCATCTAGGGTGATATGCAGCAATAAGGCAAGTTAGAGCCATTATAATTAAAACTGAATTCTACCAAAGGTCAATCTTCCACTCCGCATCTCTCAGTACTTGACCTTGTATTTCAATGAGAATTAAAAAAAAAAAAAAAATGAGGCCATTAGAGATATGCCAAATGGGCAACTTGTCTTAATACATATAAACATGTAATTCAATGTTGTATCAAAATAAATCCTCCCTGTATTTTAAAAACAAGGCATCCAGCTGCGTTTTTGATCTTCCCACCCCATAACATTAGACCTCCAAAATAAGATCCTTAGCCTTCATTATTTCCCATTTCTTCTGCCCTTTTAATTTCTCCCCTGCTCCCTCTCTGAAACTTATGTTAAGTTTCCTCTAATTTAGAGGAAAAATAAATCTACAATCTAAAGCAAGTGTGCCTTTCCAGCTATTGCCCAATATCTCATTGCCTGGTTCTCTCGATGTTATATACTCAGGTCCTAGAACAGTAACTGGAAGTGGAAAATTATTTGCTAAATGTGTGCTATTGATTCTTTCTTCAAAGTCAACCTTCATAGAAAAATACTCTGCTTTGCTGCTTTCCTTTTTCCAATCACTACCACTCAATAATCTCACTATCTTCTCTAATAAAAGCATTTTCCTCCTCTTTTGTCATCATAGTGAATGGCACCAAACAGACTCCCCCAAATCATAATTTCCTTCATGACCCTCCTTGTCAGTCATCACATACCAAGACTCACCTACCTCCTTTGCATTTTCCATAAATGACCCTTCATTTCCAGTTTATAAATTTCATAACCCTATTCTTTCTCATCTGCAACATAATAAACTCTTTGGACTCATTTTGTATCTTACTAACTTTGTTCTGTTCATCTTACACATTGATGTCAGAGTAAAGTTGCTAAAATTCAAATCTTTCTGAATCAGTTTCATATATGACTGGCTCAACATATCTAATGATAAAACTAGGCTCATTAGCATGTTGCATAAGGTTGCTTATTAGTTAGTTCTGTCTTATTTCTCTAAATACATATTTTTTGTTAATCCTCAACTGAGGTTATATTTTTCCACTGATTTTTAGAGAGTGGAAGAAAAGAGATGGAGGCGGGGGGAGCGAGAGAAAAACTTTGATGTGAAAGAGACACATCAATTGGTTGCTTCCCCATACACCCCAACTAGGGCTGAGGAATGAACCTGCAACCCAGGTACAGGTCTTTGACCTGAAATTGAACTTATGACCCTTTCATGTACAGGCGGATGCTCTAATCACTGAACCACACCAGTCAGGGCTCTAAATGCATCGTCACGTTTTTCCTCAATTCAATCTACTTATGCCATTCTGAGTTTTCCCTGCAACTTGCAATACTCTCTTCTTTGTTCATATCCTTATTTTGTTTAGCTAAAATATATGAAAGGGAAGAATAGGGATGGTAAGATGAAACCACAAAGAAAAATGGTTAAGACGTTGGTTAATAGTTAATTTTATGCTATATAAAAGGTGTTGAATTTGATTCATTGAGATTCTAGGTAGAAAAATAAAGAGGAAAAAAATTTCAAATGATCTCAAAGCATCAAGGAGGAGTGGAAAAGTCACCTTCAGACCTAGGGGCTCAAGTAGTATGAGAGAAAAGAATAATAGCCGTTTGGGAGATTTGTAGGTAAACAGTATAGTCAGGAGAGAAACATGTTGTGTCTGAACAAGAAGGGACAGGAACATTCAAGGAGTTTGAGCATATAAAGACTTGCTGGTTATGTCGTTCCAAATGAAAAGGTTTCAGTGTTTGGGAGTGGGGTGCTACATGGTGATAAAAAGGGGGTGCAATGTTCTGTATGCATGGCCTATTCCTGTGGTAACTCTTATACCTAGGGGTAAAGGAGT
>NW_006287829.1:410500-418302 GCF_000327345.1 Myotis davidii
GTGAGGGGCGACCAGGCCAACAGGGGGGGGCAGTTGGGGATGACCAGGCTGGCAGGGGGGTCCGTGAGGGGTGACCAAACCAGCAGGAGGGACAGTTGGGGGCAACCGGGCCAGCAGGGTGGGGGCAATGAGGGGCGACCAGCCTGGCAGGTGTGCAGTTAGGGGTGATCAGGCTGGCAGGCAGGTGAGCAGTTAGGAACCAGTGGTCCTGGATTGTGAGAGGGATGTCCCAAATTAGAGAGGTTACAGGCTGGGTTGAGGGGACCCACGCCCCAAAACATGAATTTCATGCACCGTGCCTCTAGTAAATTAATAACTACCGTGATGATCTCCATTCTAGAGATGAAAAAATAAAGATGGGAAGAAATAAAAATGTGCCCAAGTTCTGCTATTTATAAAATTTTGAGGATGTTCAAATCTAGAGA
Organism: Myotis davidii; assembly: GCF_000327345.1. Taxonomy (NCBI): domain Eukaryota; kingdom Metazoa; phylum Chordata; class Mammalia; order Chiroptera; family Vespertilionidae; genus Myotis; species Myotis davidii. Next base: position 410,926 of record NW_006287829.1, read on the forward strand.
GTTAGATTCTGTATTATGATTTCTATGATTTTCTACTTCTGTGATAGAAAAGTATATATAAAAAGTATAATTAACTGAAGTGGAAATAAATTGTACAGATTTTACTTTGACTTGTTCCAACCTTCAAATTTAAATAAAATTTCGGTTATTTTACATCTATTTTATTCACTAATACACCAAATAAATACCTAATAAATGTCTAATTAAATTAAATTCTGATTAAATTACTCTAAGAATGAACCTATTATTTTTTGTCTCAATTCATTACACAAATAACTATAGAAATATGTATGATATATGGTAGGATGTATCCAGCACAATTATTTAAAACACTGAAGCTGTGATATACCTATAAAAGATAGGTTTTTATCTTGCCTACACTCACTATTTTATGGTCTAATTAAGCACCATTATTCAATCTCACATTCTTAAAATCTTTTTAAAGAAATATTAATGACTCTAGATACATGCCATGTGTGATATCCAAAAAGATGATCCCTTGAACAATTTATAACAGCTTAGCTTTCTTTTCTTCTATTAACATTTTTATATCTTTTTAGTCTTCAAATACTTGTTTAGGATCAGCATCCTTCACCTTTGAAATGATGCCTCTGAAAAAACCTGACTGCAAAGCAAATTTCTTTGGCCCTAAATTCTCCTCTTTCAACGGTTTCTAAAATGATGAGAAGGTAATTTCCAAAGAAAGTGGCATTTTCAATACATGTTTAAGTGAATGTTTCTCTAAGTTTCAAAACAGAATTTATAGTCACCAATATAGAATTGTATTTTTAAATTACTAAAAATAACATACATATCAAATAACTTACCTAACGTACAAGAAACACAACTAATCTACCAGTATTAAAATTTAAAAGGAGGATGCATATAGCACTGCCACTCTTGAAAAATAATCTCAAAATAAACAAGCTTTCTACTGACACAGTTTACCAAATATTTATTTTTTTTCTAGGTCCTTGGTCCTTCATCATGGGTCAACCATGTTCTGTGACTAATATTTGGGAAATGCTTCTTTGTAATATGTGTACCTGATGAAATATATTTTTCAAACAATACGTTGTATCTGCCATTGTCCCAATCCTATTTGCCATCTCAGCCTGATCTTCTGTAAAAATACATTTTTTTTCCAAATAAAAGAGTTTCTTTAGTCTATATTCATAAATCCTAGATTTTTTTTTTGGCTCTTTCAACTTTTATCTAGATGATTACACTATTAAAGCAAAGATATATTATCTTGCACAGCCAAAACTGGCCCTAACCCAATCTATGAACTCTAAAGAAATCTTTAGATTGCTGCACTGAGTTAATGTAACAAAGTAATAAATAAAAATTTTAAATGATGTAAAATAAACATTTAATGTTAAGGATGTTCTTTTTCTCCCACAAAGCAGTTCTCAAACATGTTGTATGAAGAACTCTATGAACTGGAAATGCATTCCTATATGATGTTCATGAGTCTGCCACCTCCAGTAGAGGACATCTGTTATAAAGTATATTGATAATTATTGGGATAATTTCTCCCTTTTAGGCTACATAACTTAAAATGTAATTCCCTTTGTTTAACCCAGTGTTATACAGGGTTAACTTTGTGTGTGAATTCATTCTTTCCTAAAGTTTCGAGTGTGCGGATTTTTTTAATGTGATTAAATTTCTTTTTTTCCAATATAAATTTACCTACAGAGGTAATTTTTAAAATACAGAATATTTTCTAATATACTAATGTGGCACTTAAAATGTAGAACTCTGTCTACATAGCATTTATTTCTATAAACACTTGAGAAAACATTACTATTCACTTGATGAAATTTATAAACAGGAATGATTGATTCCTCCTACCTTGAGAAAAAGAATATTGGCCACTGATGTTTTCCAGTAAGAACAAAGCTAGAGGCAATTTTGTGAGTGGCTGAAATGGAGAGGCAGAATTTCATGAGAAATAAAAAGGCCTCACAAATCAATACTAGGATTCAAGCACTTAGACAAATATTGGACAACATGAACTACAGATGAGAGCAGTGCATAATTATTAGATTTGGTCTAAAACAATTGAAGTGGATCTGGAAATGTACAAAGTCCCCCTTGAATTGAACCAAGAGTGGACTTGGAAATAAAAGTCTGTGACATTTTCCACCTGTTCTTGTACATATGCATTTCCTTAATTCTGCCTTGTTTGTATGAGAAGTTCTCTAAACTAGTGTTTTTCAAGCAAGAACAATGCCCTTCAGAGGAAATTTAACAATGTCTAAAGAAATTTTGTGTTGTCATAACCAAGGTTGATGGGTTAAATTGGTGACTAGTGGGTAGAGGGTAAGGACACAAGGTAAACATCTTACAATAATGACAGTACCCACAAGACAGAATTATCAATGCCAACAGTTCCAAGATTGAGAAACTATACCCTAAAGATTTAACTACTAATATTGCTAAATAAATAAATAATTGTCCCAGAATTAACTCATCTTAGTCTACAGCTGAAAAGATTTTCACTATCTTCTCCTGATACCTACTTTTAACCAACAGCTTCTTTTAAAAGGTTTATCACACTATCCCTCATTTTCCTACCAAATATATACATATTTATGTAAACATAAGACTATATATATTTATAAAAAGCTTAATCACTATTTTAAAGTAGACGTTTTAGAAGTCTTGTTAGAATTCCACTCCAAGTATTTTTGTATGTAAGGAAAATGATGACTTAGTTAAGTAGACTGGATAAGTACTATTCAGAACCATTTCATTTAATGAAATTTTGAAAAACTAGAGGCCCGGTGCATGAAATTCTGGCACTCAGAGGTCCCTAAGCCTGGCCTGTGCCATCTCGCAGTCCGGGAGCCCTCAGGGGATGTCTGAATGCTGGCTTAGGCCCACTCCCTGTGGACAGTCGGACCTCGTAAGCCAGCAGTCAGACATCCTTAGCACTGACACGGAGGTGGGAGAGGGTCCCGCCACTGCCTCTGTGCTAGCCAGCTGTGAGCCCATCTCCTGGCTGAGTGGCACTCCCCCTGTGGGAGCGCACTGACCACCAGAGGGCAGCTCCTGCATTGAGCATCTGCCCCCTAGTGGTCAGTGCGTGTCATACCGACCGGTGGTTCTGCTGTTCAATTTGCATACTACCCTTATATTACATAGGATAGTCTGAACTTTTAAAACTCTTCACTATTTGAATCTCATTCTGACAAACTAGTTGAGATAGACTTTCCCCATCTTGACGGAGTTCAAGCATTTGCATATTAGCCTTTTATTGTATAGGATGTGATCTTTCTTGTCGGGCTTTGTTCCTTCAGTAAGCTATTGATATGCATTCATATTTCTGTGGGTACAATTGATATCTTTTATTTTATTATGGATATTTGTTTATTGTATGAAAAAATCATAATTTGCATACCAATTTTAATATTGATGTAAATTTAGCTTATTTCTGATTTGTGTCTAAAAATAAAACTATTACAAACATTCATGTATATATCTTTACAAGAAGACATCTTTTCATTTCTCATCAGGAAATACCTAGGAGTATATTACTAGGTTTGTAGTAAATGTGTTTAACTTGATAAGAAACTGTCAATTGTTTTCCAAAGTGGTTGTAGCACCTGGCATTCCATCAGCACTGCATGAGAGTTCTGGTTGTTTTGTATCCTTCCCAGCTTAGGTATTGGTCATGCTAATTGTTGTTTTAATGAATTGTGGTTTTAATATGCTTCTCTGTAATGATTTATGATTTGAGCATATTTTCATGGGCTTGTAAGCCATTCTTATCTCCTTCTATAAAATGCTTGCTTAACTTACAGTCCATTTCAAATTTTTTATTAGTCTTATTATTGAGAACTTAGTGTATTTTATAGGGTCTTAAGCTCTTTCCCAAAAGTGTATTAGGGAAATACATTTTTCCAGTTTGTAATTTTCATTTCCTTATTAATATATTCTTTTTCTTTATTAAAAAGAAGATTCAGCAGAAGATTTTAATTATAACAGCATCAAATTTATCTTCTTTTTTTTCTTTTACACTTTTTGTTTTGGATGTCCTAAGAAGTTTTTGTCTAACCCAAGGTCATCAAAATGGCTATGTTTACTTCTAGAGGTTTAATTATTTCAATTTTAACTTTAATCAGTGACCAAGTTGGAAGTAATTTCTGTATATGATTTGAAATACTAGTCAAGATTATTTTTTTCTTAATATAAATTTCAAGTTGTTTCAAAGAAGGGGTTTACTATTCTTTATCAAGTATCAGTTGAACATATGTATCAGGCTCTCTTCTTGAATTTTCTATTCTGCTTCATTTATCTTTATGTTTATTATTATATAAATATCATGCAGTCATAATTGTATAATTCAACTGGTGCAGCCACTATGGAAGACAGTATGGAGTTTCCTCAAAATAAAATTTGAAATGAGGGACCACATTGTAATATTTTTTAGTATTTATTTTTAAATCAGTTGATTGAGATATAATTGGCATACAAAAAAAACTGTTCATATTTCATGTGAACAAATTGTGAGTTTGGACATAAGTATGCCATTACCACATTTATGCCATAAATATATTCATCACCTCTTAAAGTTTCCTCTCACCCTATTGGATGTGTGTATGACATGAACACTTAACCAAAGATGTACCTACTTAGCAAGTTTTTAAGTATACAATACAGTATTGTTAATCATAGGCACTATACTGTACAGTAGATCACCAGGGTTTATTCATCTTTTATAACTAAAACTTTATAGCCTTCGATAATACCTGCATGTTTCCTTCCTCACCCAGACCCTGAACACCACAATTCTGCTTTCAGGTTTTATGAGTTTGATTATTTTAGATTTCTCATGTAAGTAGTAACATGCAAGGTTTTTATAGCCCTACTACTAAGAAATGGCCTCTGTAGTATTCTTGTTGAATGCATTAACATGTCTTTCTACGCCAGGTAGTCAAAACCTGAACACGTTTTAGTCATGTGTGAGCTCTGGTAGATCTTCAGCTTACAGGTCCTTGGTAGTTACCGATGTCTCCGTGGTTCTCTGGTCTTATTGGATTCTGTTCCTGAACATGTGCAGCTTACATTCAGCTAACGATTCCAGGGCGTGCCTGTGCATTTTGGAGCTCCTTCCCTGAAACTTCATCTAAAACTCTTTTCATTATTATGCGCTGCCGAACCCGCCACTTCACCCTCTGCTCCCCAAGGTAGTCTCTTCTTGCCCAAACAAGGCTTCAGGATCTGCTTAGCTCTTTCTTGCCCACGCTGTGATTTTGAAGGTTCCTTCAGACAGAAGGCCAGGTTGATTGTAGGGTTCGGTTCACCTGCTTGCTTTTCTCCTCTCAGCATCATTGATCTGTTCTACTTATTTTCAGTCTCTACTAGTGCTACATTTTTTGTCCAATATTTTAGTCTGTTTTCTTTTAATGGCAGTCTGGTTTTAGACATTTCATCTTAGGACATATAATTTAAAATGGGAGGGGGGTTTACTGTAACATTACGTAGTTCCTGTTATGTTATTTAAAAATGTTATTTCATTTTACCTTGAGAACAACCTCAGGAGAGTGGATTATTTCCATTTCTTTAAGGAAGAAGGGGAGAAATAAAGGACACAAAATGACAACTAAATGGTGGAGAATTTCCAAAAGGCTTTATCCAGAGTGAGATCAGCGAAGGTTTAAGAAAAGGAAGAGTGTGGACAAAGGTGCATAAGTACAGGATGTCCTATAGTATTCTGTAAACATTGAAATACCATTCAACAATCGTTCTGGTGCTTCTCTGAATACCTTAGTCCATCCGCTCAAACTGGAAGTAGCTTTCAGATACATTCTGTCAGCACCAGGGCAGGAAAATGGACATACCCAATTCTCGGCTTTCACCGTTGCTGGGATATGCTATTTATTGCCTGATTCACAGAGAATTTTGACAATTATCATTTGAGAAAAAGACAACCTGTTCCAAATTAGAAGTTTTATATCTCTGGAGTGCAAAGCCTGCGGCTTTACTTTTTAATATCAGAGAGAAATTGGCAATGTGGCAAGGAGGAAATATTTTTTAAATAAAATGCCATAATTGATCAGATATGCTGACTATACTTCAAGCATTAGAAAATATGTAACCAGAGTGAAGAAAGTCTGTGTTTTGCATGATCATACATTGATTCTACATATTCTTATGTAGGGAATGTAATCCTGATATTTTAACTAGCACGGATGAGGGGAAATCCAATGTCTTCATGGTCTCTCAGCTTGTCAAGGGACACAAATATATCGTTGCAAGTCCTGTGCCAAATGTCATTGCCAGCTGAGCATGGCAGTCAGAAGAAAACCTGTTTTGCTGTGAAACTGAATGTTGTCCCAAACACTGATAAAAATCGCAACTCTATTAAAGCTAAGGATGTTTAAGATGACATGAGGGTTTCATTAACATTTCAGATAAGCATCAATGACAGAGAAGGTATTTACTTTCTGAAGGGTTCCTATTCCAAAAAGATTCCATGAAAGCTATGATGATGGCTGATATGTGACAAAAGCAATTATGTACATTCTTTGCTCTAAATATATGTGCAGTTTTACCATTATATTTTGGAGAAATAAATCACTTAGCCTGTGAAAGCACCCAAGGTGAGCAGAGGTCACCAATTTAAATTTTTCTCATTAAATCTTTCATTTATTCTTGTTTTTGTGTTAAGATTCCCCTTCTTAAACTCTCCTTACTTTTAACATATTTTACAAAATCATCCATTGCAACTCAATTCTTTGGACAAATGTTTGTATTTTTACAGAAAAAATAAGAAAATTAACCTTCTAGCTACTAAAAAGCAAAACAAAACAAAAAAAAACACAATTATTGAAGTGTTTGGTATGTTATTCTTTCTTTTTATTTTCCTAAATGGTCTATATGATTTCCATGGAAATCATTTATTTGGCTGTATAAAGAAGGCACATAAAATTGATTAGCTGTTTTGCAATGGCCTTTGTGCTTTGAAAACTGTCAATCAATAAGTGACCACTTTAAACATTGGCATGAGAAACCGCACAGCACTTTCATTTGTTTGTCTGTCTAGTTGCTGCTTGAACAGATGGAGTGTCTTTTCATGGTTCTCTTTTTCTTTTGTATTCTGTGACAGCATAGCAGTACAGTCTCATTTTCTGGGACCATTTCAAATAATTATGCTTTAAATTCACAAAGACTAATAATTTGGCTCCATAGATTAGACAGCTACGGATGGCCTAGGAGTGCATTTATAGTTCAAGCAATCATAGCCCCAAATTTCCCAAATGTCTGTGAGCTCGTATTGCCCTCTGGTAATATTAACTTCATTGTCATTTGAGTGTACCTTGATTTCACTCTTTCTTGAAAATGAGGTGCTTTGCAATTTTAAGCAGG
>NW_006287829.1:418491-428225 GCF_000327345.1 Myotis davidii
GTGGCAAATTAATTTTTTGCATGAGAAATGTATTTGTGTTTTTACCTTTTGAGGTGCTATCTTCAGTGAAATCAATGCTTTTAATCAGGTCTTATGTTTAGCATAATGAGCTCTGAGTAAGGCCCCTTGGTCAGATGACATCATTTCAAGTGGATGAGATCTGACTTTCATTTTTAGCTCCACTAGAACTTGCTTGGTGACCTTGAACAAGCTACTTAACCTCACATTGACTTATTTTTATTACCTGCAAATTGGATATAATAGGTTCGGCCTCCCTCATGATGGTACCGAAGGACAGTTAACATAATGCTTCAAAAATGTCTGAGGCCTCCAGGGAAGTGAGCTTTAAAACAGCAGTCGTTTGAGAAATCAGACCCTATACCACCTTGGCCACCTTTAAATTGCATTATTTATGCATATTGGCATGTCTAGCCTTTGCTCCTTAGATTGACCTTGGTCCATTTTAATCTTAAAAGTGCATCTTAAAAATTCTTGGTTCATTTAAAACCACTTTTCCATGAAACCCTAGAGAAATTGAAGATTTTTTTATTAAAACATCGCAAGCAGAGGTTGAAAAAATATTTTAAGCTTTGAATTAAAAATAAATGAAGCCAACTGATGAAATTATTTGAATTTCAGAAAATATGTGGCGAATAATAAAGCCTTTCTTCCAAGGTGTATTGTTAAAAACGCTTGCCCTTAAATGTTTCAATTAGTTGAAAGTATTCTTTTTTCACCCTTGAAAATGATATTTCTTCTTCATTTTACTCATAGCGCTCCTTAACTGTGACATCATTTTCTTGTGCTTACTCCACAATTAGTATAATTTATCTTCCTAGTTCCACCTTTGTCATATTTCTTAATAATCAAAAGTGCTAAGAGCTGCTACCACAACTTCTTTGCAGATCATAATTATATCGACTTCCTTTGTGTTGTCTAAAGACACATTTTTCTGTCAGTCTAGCATCAAGTTCATTGAAAACAGTGACAGGATTAGCCAGGGCTCTTTATTTTCCTACTTTACTTGTTCTAATTCTCGACATTTAGAATCCAAAAAACACAGCTTTTATTTTCTTTATAGCATTTATCTGGTCACGGGAAAAAGTAGTGGAGACCAACACTTTCCAGCCAAGAGGATTGTAGGAGTTGACATATTCATTCACAGTGAAGATACTCAGCTGAAATGGTTTATAGTTATCGTTCAAAATGATAGTAACGATAATATTTGTATAAACTTGCTTTGCCTATTTTCATTTTTTAATTAGGTGAAATAATCAATACACTTTGCTCAGATTAACATTTGGTCACTTTCTAAAATAAAATCTCACAAATTATCACACTGAGCATATTTCAAAGAATATGCTGAGAAATCTAAAACCAATTTTTTTATTAATTATGAGGAGTCCCTTAATATGGACAATTAAATTAAAGTGATAAGATTTCAAGAAACTTTAGCTTAGGGGATATTTAATTGTATTACAGAAAATATCAGGATTTGAGGGCTTCAGTATATTTCTCCTTGTGTCATTTAATTGGAAAACTTTTACCTTTTGTTATGGAAGTTCAAGAATCAGCTATCTCTGCATAGCATAGAGAAGTCTATTACACAATTAGGTACCTGTAGAAGATAAATTAAATAGCAGATACTGGAGTTTATAGTATTACACACTTCTGTGAAGTACCATGTTAAGAGGAGATTAGAGATGGTGGAAATGGTTGATGAAACCCATTTACACAAAGTATTGGGATAATTTTTTGTCGATGATATAAAAGCTCTGATTTGTGGAAGTCATAGTTCAACAATGGTGATATCATGTATTGTATATGGAATAGAACGGGGCAATAAAGAGTCAGTGAATAACACAGAACTTTCCAGAATAAGATATTATTGGTTTAAAGAGATTGCACAGGAATATTAGTTATAATCATGAGTATAAATTTACCCTGCAACAAGTAACCCCTATGAAATATATGTCTCAATTACAACTCTTCCAACTTTTTACTGCAATTAAGGTAAGAGAAATAGTGGATGATAAAATTAACATTCTTGTCATCATTTGGGGATTCTATGATTCAGGTAAAAGGTAATTTTATGACAAGCTTTTGGTATACAAGTCAGATTTAGATCAGAACATTTCTTATCTTGGCTGGCCTGTCTTGCTGTGCCACAAGAACATACAGGACAGATTCAACAAATGTTTGTCCTCTGAGATTCATAGGGTCTTGATAATCCATTTATAAGTTAAATTGCTTTTAACTATAAGCATGAGAAAACTGGTTTCAAACAATTTACAAAGAAAGGGATTTATTACTGTTCACAGCAGGAAGACAGGAGAAAGAATGCTCTAGAATTAGTTCATCAGCTTGAAGATGATATCGTAGATCTGTGTTAAGTCATTCATCTACTAGTACAGTGGTGGGCAAACTCATTAGTCAACAGAGCCAAATATCAACAGTACTTCTTCAAAATAGACTCTCCCAGTCCGAAAACAGACTTCTGTGCATGGGCCATGAAGTTTCAATCGCACTGTAAGTGCACGCCTGCACGGGGTATTTTGTGGAAGAGCCACACTCAAGGGGCCAAAGAGCCGCATGTGGCTCTCGAGCCGCAGTTTACTGACCACTGAACTAATATAAACAAATATTTTTTGAACACCAATCAATATCAGGCCCTGTTCTAGGCACTGAGATTAACCACATGCCTTGCCTAATTTGGCTGCAAATTCTTTGATATTCCTCCCAAAGTGAGATGGATTTCTAGCTGAATCTTGGCTGGCCTCACTGACCTGCTGTACCACAAGAACATAACAGAAATGATGTTTTCGGACCACCAAGAGTTCTTGCAGCTTCCACCCAGGGTCCTCCAAGTGTCATTCTCAATACAGTCTCTCTCGAAACCCAGCCTCCACATTGTGAGAAGCCTGAGCCACGTGGAAAATTTAGGTGGAGACATTCCCATTAACAGTCCATGTGGAGCCTGCAGAGGACTTCAGAGGCATGAGTTTTTAGTTGACTCCAATCTCAGCTGTCTTTTTGACTGCAACCATATAAAGTGACCCCTAGTGACCAACAACCATTTAAACCCAGACAGCTCACAAAACTATAAGTGATAACAATAAAATATTGTTCTACATACTGAGTTCGGGGGTTGTGTTATGTTGTCCTACCCATATAACATGCAATGGAACAGAAAAGAATTCCTACACTCAGGGAGAAAGATTACATTCTCATTGGGGAAGCAAAAATCATACAAGCTATATAAATAGGTTAGATATTTAAAATGCTAGGTAAAATGAAAAGCAGAGAAGGTAGAAGAGAGAGAGAGAGAGAGAGAGAGAGAGAGAGAGAGAGAGAGAGACCTTTCAGCCCTGATATTATAAAGACATTTTTTTTGCTTCATCCCTTCACCTGTTCCACCTAGTCTCCCTACTCCACTCCCCTCTGAAAGTGATAAGTCTGTTCTCTGTATCTATGTCTACCTCCATTTTGTTTTGTTTATGTATTTTGTTCATTTTTTGTCATTACATTACACATATAAGTGAGATCATATGGTATTTATCTTTCTCTGACTGGCTTGGAGACTTGACTTTGGGAGGTGAACAGACATACAATAAATAGATAATGTGTTATAGAATTGTATACTTGGAACCTATATAATCTTTATTAACCAATGTGACCCCAATAAAGCCAATAAAACATTAAACTGGATTTCCTTGAACTCTATATCCAACTTAAATTACTAATATATTTAATACGTTTTAAATATACATGGAGGAGGCAAATATTGTCAAATGTTAACATTGCATGGATTGCATAATATGAGTTATTATTTACTTGCATATATAATTCTTAAGAAGTTATAATTAATCTATTAACAAATTAAATATATTTTATTTTATGATAACATTTGTGACATTTTTTAACATGAGAAAAGTAGTAATTTTTAAAAAGAGAGGACAAAAATAAAGAGATAAATTTTTTTTTTAAAAGATATGTTTATACTCCAGCATCAAAAGAATAACATTATTGTAATTCTTGGAAAAGATTCCATAAGGCCTCTAATTTTAAATGGTCTACACTTCCATATGAATTGCAAAATAGGATGTGATAACATGTAAATGGGAAATTTCTGATTCTCAATTAAATGAACAATGAATATTTTAATAATGTTTTACCTGAATATTTTGTTTTGGAAATACAATGCAGCTATATGAGTATTAAAACAAATATGGTTAAGTTTTCTGTTACATTTTTATTATAATCCTAAAGGGAGAAGAGCTTTCATGGGGAAGAATAAATTCCTAATTTTAAAAATTAAAAAAATTATATTAAAATATCACCAGACTCCTGATAGTAATATTAAAACATCACAAAACTAAGTTTTGGCCCTAACTGGTTTGGCTCAGTGGATCGGTCTGCGGACTGAAAGGTCCCAGGTTCAATTGCGGCCAAGGGCATGTACCTTGGTTGTGGGCACATCCCCAGTAGGAGGTGTGCAGGAGACAGCTGATCAATGTTTCTCTCACATCGATGTTTCTAACTCTCTATCCCTCTCCCTTCCTCTCTGTAAAAAAATCAATAAAATATATTTCAAACAAACAAACAAATCAAAACTAAGTTTTGGTTTCAATTTGGAGTAGATATACCTTTAAGGAATAATTACATTTAGATTTTATTCAAATTTTAAAATATGTGTTGTAAAAATTTTAATTTATATTCTCCTTAAAATTATTGCAAAAACAAATATGATATAAAATGTTTTAAAGTATGACTACTACATATACACCAATATCTTTTCTAGATTACTCCTCAGCAAATTCTCACTTTATATATTTTTTATTTAATACCTAATTAACTTCATAATATAAAGTATTTGAATATCATACTCTGTACAGCTAATTAATTTATGTAGGGAAGCCTCAGTAAAATAGAATTTGGCAATCTGCTTAGATTGGTTTTCTTGTAAATACTAGTAGCCCAGTGCATGAAATTCATGCACATTAAAAGGGAATTAATTAGTGGAGATATTTTAATATTGCTATTTGCCCTTTCTCTATAATAGAAGTGGGAGAGATGAAAGGAAATTAGTAAAGTGTATATAAAATAATATATAAAATTGACAAAAATATGATATGAAAACAATAAAAACACGATATGAAAACAAAAACACGATATAAAAACAACAAAAACATTATATAAAAACAACAGTGATACAAACAATGACTGATAAAGTGATTAAACTTATTCTAATATCTCATTATATACCACATTAAGAGTGAAAACACTTTCAGAGTGCTTGACTTCCCTTGTGATGATTTAGAACTTTAACTGTAATGTCACATGCTCTTCAAACTTGAGATAAAGCAACATATAACTGACCATGTGCAAAAACAGGTTCAGGTAAGAATATGTCTACTCTGTCTAGAGTTTGTCCTTGTGATTTATTAATTTGTCATCACAAATGCTGGCATCATGGGAAACTGTCATCGAATCAATTTAAATGGGAGGCCAGTGTCAGAAGGGGACAAATTAATTCTTGGAATCAGAATAACCTCTCCCTCTGCAGATCCTGTTAATACTTCAGTTTCGATAATGTTAGGTCGTAATCTTTTGATAATAAATCTGGTACCGTTACAAAGACCCCATTTACTATTGAGATTTCTCAATAGCATAATGATTGCACCCACTTTCAATTTTAATTTATGACACAGCATTCTGGAAGGAGTAATACTATTAAGAAATCCAATGGGAAAATTTTCCTTTTCAGCATCATCTGTGGAATCAATGGTATCATCACTCAAATATGTGTGAAAATTTCCATCCAGTATATCCAAAATTTCTTCATTTAATTTTTGAACATGCTCATTTTTTTGGACAAAGAATTACACGTTTAGATATATTTTTAATATTATCTACAGATATTGTATTTCCAAAGGTAGCTTCAATAATAGATCCATTACAAATCATTTCACAGGGGATTTCAATAATATCCATTCCTAAATGAAAACTGCTATCAAGTTTGCCATCTCCAAGTTTTACTACCCACATATAGAAATTTTTTGATATTTGCAACCATAGTAAAACAAAGACTTAACAAAGAAAAATCAACCAAAAAAATGAGTTCGTGTGTCACCTCTGACACGTGTGTCATAGGTTCGTTATCACTGGTCTATGGTGTTTATAGCATGACTGGATGCCATGGTGCATTCATCAATAATGAGAAGTTGGGCTTTTTTAATAGTTTTAGCAACTTCACTCTTTATATTTAGTCTAGAAATTGAAGTTTCTATTAATGGAATTGGTAATTTATATTGGGAATGAAAGGTGCTTCCACCGAGAAGTAAATTTGAAGCAATTCCTGTAGACACTGTGGGTAAAACAGTACCACCACGACCTTTAATATAATGTATTAAAACTTTATACAGATATGCAGGTGAATCGGAGTCTTAGCTGGCAGGCCCCAGACAGCAAGCTGGCCACCTGTAGATTCCGTGAGGAATGGGGCTGCCTCTTCCCTACTGCCAGAGTCTGGTTTGAAGGCCGGACTCAGTACTTCCAGGCTCCACTCTGAGGGTGGGTTCCTGCCTGAAACCTTGCCCTCTGGAAAACAGCTGGTGGAGGGCACAGCCATTTCAAAGACAACCCCTGCAGGACTGACTTCCTTCTGGTTGGTTGAGCTTCTGGATGTGATGTTATACCCAGGGTTTTTATATAAGTAGATATGCTTTATTAGAAAGACAGTTTGATTTATTAAGTATAGATGTTATGTTTTCATATTCATACCATTATGACTTAAACTTTCCAATCATTATTCTCATAAGACCTTAATTAAAAGACTGGGACAGCCCTAACCAGTTTGGCTCAGTGGATCGAGAGTCAGCCTGTGGACTGAAAGGTCTCAGGTTTGATTCCGGCCAAGGGCATGTACCTTGGTTGTGGGCACATTCCCAGTAGGAGGTGTGCAGGAGGCAGCTGATCAATGTTTCTCTCCCATCGATGTTTCTAACTCTCTATCCCTCTCCCTTCCTCTCTGTAAAAAATCAATAAAATATATTTTTTTAAAAAGACAGGGACAATAGCAAATTCTGGAGTATAAGAATGCTTACATTATCAGCTAGAAAAAATTAGAAATGTAGAAGTTCAGGATATTTAAAATTAGAATTATAACCTGCATTGCAAACATAGCCTGAGTTGAAAAATTGTCTCTGAAAGAGATTATTATTCATTAATTTTATTGGCATTAATTTGACTTCAAAAATGTGATAATTGCTAAGTATTTTGCAATAAACATCATATCCTATATCTATCTCCAAATCACAGTTTTGATGGATATGTCATTTAAAAACAAACTGGTTTTCAATCATAATTAATTTGCCTCATATAAAGTTCAAGAATCAAGTAACAAGAATTATAAATAATATTAGCTCTATCTTATTTTCTATCCATGCCAACAGATTTGAAATTAAATTGACACTTTTCCTTTGAGAATTCTGTTGCTAAGATATGTGCCAATCTTTGCTAAGACTACTTTTATCATCTAGGGTTTTTTTGTTTTTTTTTTGCTTGTTTTGTTTTGCCCTTTATAAACATTTTAATTTCTGAACATTTAAGATTTATATATAACTTTTATGGATATTTAACTTCTCTAGATTTTTTTATATCCTTAATTTATACAACCAAAAGATGGCAGTGCTTCATCAAGTATTCTTTTCATATAGGCCTTAGTATTTATTGTCATGATAGTCAAAATGTATTGGGTGCAACTTTTATATTTTAAGATTAAAACTATATTCCACATTAACAGCTCTCCAGTAAATATTTTAATTTATGAAATTAAAGCATGATGCATTTATTTTAAAAAGGAAATAATTAAGAAAATAAAGCCCCATAATCCTACTTATTACAATGCTATTTAGCATAAAGGATGAAAACTCCAAGAATTGTATGTTTAGCTGCTTACTGACCAGACAACCTTAATGTTTCTCTCAGTTTTACTAAATTTTAGACTGGATTCAATTGGACTACAAGCACCTGACCTCCCTTTTCTTAGAGCATTTTCTTTAGAAAACAGGCAAGTAAAATTTCTTTCTCTGCCTCTTTCAAATGTAAATCTTCTCCCACCCTCTTGCCAGTTTTGTTTTTCTCAAAGACCTGGGAGCCACCCCTTTGAAATATAATCAGTGGAGACTAATATGTAAACATCCACAAAAGTGGATGACTCTGGAGATCTGGGTATGGTTGGAGCTCAAAATCCTTCAGTCTCAATAGCTTTAAAGTGTTATTTACCTTGGTAACTTGTTCAAGGAGACTGGCCACAGAATAGACTTTCAGAATTTTTCAGAATTCTTTTTTCCTTTGCTCAAAATTATATCCTTTACACTTTACAAAGCATAAAAAGTTATTGTTATTAAAATATATTTTTTTTTTACTTTCAGATTACATAGTAATTTTATTTGAAAACCAAAGTATTTTCAGAAATTTTTTTTCACATTTAAATCTGTATTTATTTTTCTCTATATTACTACCTATTAAAAGCCATGAGTTCCCACCAACATATCCATTTCCAACTTAACATCACAGATTCATTCATAATTAAAATACTATTAAAATATCTTCATTTTAAAAAAAGGAAGAAATGTAGGGCTCCTATGGTTAGTATAGACAGCGAGGAGTTAACAAAAGAGAAGGGAGTTAGACTGGCTGGACCTGAACGAGCCTGGAAGTTACACTTAATCAGGCTTCCATCTGGAAGTTGTAACTCAGATACCCCTGCGGGGGATGCGGGGTGGGGAGGGAGATAGCAGAATCCCCACAAGGTGATTAACATCCATCAGCCCATCTCCACCATCCCCGCTCCCACCCTTACACCCCTACACTCTCAACACCCAAGCCTTGTGTAGGGAGGAGGGATCAGACCTTTTTCTAATTTCCCCAGGGAACCACTGGTCCATTCTCCGAAAATTATCTGGGGGAGGAAGAAGTTGTAAAAACGACATACCTCTGCTAGGCTCATGCACAGTAAGAACCAAGATGGCTCAGCTGGAGGTCTTCTTTGAAGCAGGCACATTAGGAGGCAGGATGGCGATCATAAAGGGGAGCTATCCAGCCTGGGGAAAGCATTGGATTGGGTGAGGGCATGAAACCCCGGGAAGATCTAGGAAAGGGATTGGCTAAGGGGAGGACCCAGCATAAGCCCCAAGGGAGCCAGGGAATCCTTTCCCAAACCCAAGGTAATATAATCAGAGCTTACCAAAGGGCCTTCTCCGTGGCATGTAAGTGTGCATTCTCTCCTGGCAGCTACATGGTTCCAAGCGCAGGTGTACTGCAGCCCTGCGTGCCCTGGCCGCCACGCAGGCCCAGGCTGGGGCAGGCTCCCAGTGCAAGCTCCAAGCGCAGCTGCAAGAACAGAGACGAAGCTAGTCAGACAGGACGGAGACTGAGCTGGGCTAAGCTTTAGCACAGAGTGAACGGAACCACCAGAGTTTGGGATGCCATGCAGATACTGGGCCTTTGGCACAGAATTTCTGGGCCCTGGCTGCTGGGAGCCGGTCCATCCTTGCTGTTTCAAGGGACCTGGCATATATGACATACTGTTCTTAATATGTTTGCTCACCTTCTTGGCACTATGTGTTTTAACCAAGGTCACCTCTCCGAGAAAGGTTGTTTCCCCAGGTAGGGATTTTCCCCTGAAGTTAGGGAGGGAATAAAACCTCTTAACCCCTTCCCCAGCAGAA
>NW_006287829.1:428385-429480 GCF_000327345.1 Myotis davidii
ACATGGACACAGAACTTGGCTGGAGATTGTGGCTAGAGATCCTGGCAAGGCCGCTGATCAACTGAACGCTGTCTCCGTGTCATTCCTTCTTCGCCGACTCCGTCCACACCTTTGGGGACCCCTGGACCCGCTGGGGCTGGACTCCGGCACCTGGCCCTGCTGGGCTAGGAGAAAACAAGGCTGGGCTTCCTTCACAGCTGTTGAGCTGAGCCACCTGGTCATGGGTGAGACACTCCTGGAGGCAGCCCTTTATTCCTAGCCCAATAAACCTTACCCCTACACCTCACCCCCACTAGGCATCGGTCCCCAAAATGCTTTTCTTGCATCTCTGTGCAAGAACCCCATTGTACTGGCAATCTCATCTCCCAGTATCTGTGGGGGGATAGGAATCCAACTTCTTCCTACCCTCTCTTCCTTCTCATAAAGGTGATCAGGGAACACATAAGAACTGATTTTTTTTTTTCCCTAACAGGTTTGGCTCAGTGGATAGAGCTGATGCCTGCGGACTCAAGGGTCCCAGGTTCGATTCCGGTCAAGGGCATGTACCTTGGTTGAGGGCACATCCCCAGTAGGGAGTGTGCAGGAGGCAGCTGATCAATGTTTCTATCTTATCAATGTTTCTAACTCTCTATCCCTCTCCCTTCCTCTCTGTAAAAAAATCAATATAATATATTTTAAAAAAACAACTTTGATTTTTACTGCCACCAGTCATACACATGTGAAAAATATTTATGGAAATGAGTGATTACACTAATTGTAAAATGTGCTTAGAGTTTTTTCTATGGAGTCTACTTTTAGAAATTATTTCAGATTGGGCATGAGATTATATTTTTCCTAGAATTATCTGTATTTATTATCATATTTTTTAGTACTTATTTTCTTTCCACCAAGTCATGGCCTTCAGATCTCATCGCTTACTCCTAATCAGATTAGAGACACAAAGAAGGATTGCCAGGGACCAGGGCAATTGCCCAAATGAGGTGAGCGGCCTGGGCTTCTTACCCACTGTAAGTGGCTGCCAAAGAAAATTGTACATGAAAAGAGGCCAGACTCACAGAATTTTCTGACTTCTTAGACTTAGGTAATTTTAACCTG